>NC_050443.1:76195538-76279987 GCF_903995425.1 Onychomys torridus
GTATATGTGCACAGTGGGGTATTCCATCCACCTTAAACAGATGAAATTATGTCATTTGCAGGAAAATGGGGAGGATTAGAGATTCCATTAAGCAAAATAAGCCTAACTCAAGCAAATACTACATTTTCTTTCCTGCTGGCCTAGAACTCAATTTGTAGACCTGGATTATGCCCTTCTAGATTGCGTGTGTGTGTGTGTGTGTGTGTGTGTGTGTGTGTGTGTGTGTGTACATGTATATATTATGTATATGTGTATATATACATATATAAACAATAGAAGGGGGACCTATTTAAGAGGAAGAGAACCAGTGGGAAGGAACAGAAAAAAGAGGTTAAAGAGGGATATGAATGTGATCTAAATAAATTGTGTGCATGTATGAAAATGTCATTGTGATGAAGCCCAGCAATTTAAAAGCTCACTATGCCTCAATTAACCTGAGTATGTGTGTAAAAAGCTCTGTCTCCACAGTTACATTCCACATTGTTACATTCTCCACACAGACACATATCTCTTTTGCAGTTTCATCTATTTTCTTTTTTTTTTTCTTCTTGGTGTTGTTTTGTTGTTGTTTTTGTTTTTAGAGACAGGGTTTCTCTATGTAGTTTTGGTGCCTGTCCTCCTGGATCTCACTCTGCAGACCAGGCTGGCCTCGAACTCACAGAGATCCACCTAGCTCTGCCTCCCGAGTGCTTGAGATTGGAGGCGTGACCACCACTGCCCAACACATCGCTTTTCTATACGGCTTCATTTTCCACGTCTCCACACAGGTACAAATCTCTACACAGCCACAGCTATACATATCATTTACATGGCTCTTTCACCCATATCATCACATCTCTTCCCTCACATAGATCTCCTACATACATGTTTCTTCTCTTTACAACTATCTTCTATGTCTTCCTGCCCACTCAGCTACATCTCTCTTTTAGCACACACACTCACACACTCACTGCACAGCTCTTTCCATAGTTCATTCACATCACTCACTGGTTCCTCTCACAGTGAAACTCTACACCTACATGAGTTACATGTTCATGGTCACAAAGCATTTTTTGAGTAAACAATCAGAGACAGAGCCAAACTGATACATGTAAGGAATCACATGGTTTCCCTCAAGCTAGGAAGATCACATTGACTGGCCTGTGAGTAACAATTGGCCATGCACTTAGCCTGAGTGGTTAGCATTCCCAGAGAGAGAATGACATTGAAATTCAGGACTTAACAACAGTTGCCTGAACCTTGGGTAGTTGGGGTGTGTGCAGAAAGAGAATTACTGCAGGGGGTTGTGTCTACCATAGTTGCTTCAAGTCTGACCTTGATTTAGGAATAAGCACCTGGAACTTAATGTTTGTGTATTCTCTGCAGGGGCAGCTAGTCTGTTCTTAATTAGTTCTGAAGTCTAAAATTAACTGTCTCTGAGAATACTGTTGCTCTTCAGTGTTAGTTATGAAAAATATTCTAGTATTATCAGAATTATACAGCTTAAGTAGAAATCATCTTCCTGATCATCCACAACTATAAATGTGCCCAAAGATGTAAAACACACTAACAATGGGCTGTGGAAAGAACTCCACAGCTGTTCTTTTTAGGGAGGTAAGTGGTGGCCCATGAGAAAGTTACAGACAGAAAACTGCTTTCCACACCCAGTGACCCCACAGACTTTTCCTAATGGGGCTCCCCAACAGAGTTATTCATCTGGTGGTCTGACCTGCTAATTACTAGTTATCACCTGCTGTATACTCCCATGGCCCTTGGCACTCCTGAGTGCTGAGATTTACATGCATGCACATAAAGCAACATCTAGCACTATACCATAATTTTAATGGAAAAAAGTATAGTTTAATAGCATAGACTTACACTGTGTAATATCTCCCCATCTTTCTGATGAAGGAGGGTAGCTTTGGATTCTCGGAGCTGTAGTTACAGCGATTTTTTTGTGTATGTGGGGGGAACCTCTGGTCCTGATTGGGTAAATACTCCTAACTGCTGAGACATCTCTCTAGCCCCATAGAAGTGTTCTTACAATGTTTTATGTATTAAAAGGTTGGATTAAGTTAGGTTAGATTTTTCTTGAAAGACTAATTTCCAATGAGAAAGAAATAAGATTCTATTTCTCCAGCATTTTCAAGTATTGTTTCCAAATGATAACCCCAGCATTTCAATAGTATATTCTTTAGAGGTTTGGGGGTTTGGGGGATTTTGTTTGTTTTTGTTTTGTGTTTGGTTGTTGTTCTTGTTTGTTTTCCATGACAGAGTTTCTTTGTGTAGCCCTGGCTGTCCTGGAACTCACTCTTTAGACCAGGCTAGCCTCAAACTCACAGAGATCCACCTGCCTCTGCCTCCTGAGTGTTGGGATAGGATTAAAGGTTTGTGCACCACCGCCTAGCTTATATTTTCTTTATCAATAGTTCCCATTGTCCTTTCAAAGTTTGGAATTTCCCTTTTACTGTTGTCTTGGCTGGTGGCTGTTGTCAGGGTTTTTGATCTGAGGAGAACGTAATTGTGTGAGTAATCCATTCTAGATCTCTACTCTCACGGTCTGACCTGTCCCAGAGACTGCATAACTGTCACATGTCAGCAAGGAGCTATTTGACTGTGTCCAGGCTCTGACAGAAGCTTCCCTGTACAATTCCAGTGTCTTCCATTCATCTTCGGTATAAATTGAATCTAGACATTCAACCATGACTGAACAGGCATTGAAGATTCATGGAGTAACTCTACCTATATTTAAACTTCTTGCTTCAGATAATTGTAGATGAAAGATGTTTATTTGGATTACATTGCTATTTATTCATATGTTTGTTTTAATAAGTGGATGAAGTAACATAAAAACACAGTTGAAAGACTGATTTAATTGGTAAATGTGGGGGGGTATTTCAGCTTCTGATCAAATATTTGTATCCAGTCTGCAATTTAAGCTCTGTATAATTACAAAGAAAACAGGTGAGATAAATATCCAATTGTAACTTCTTCCCCTTTTACATGGCAAATTAAGAATTAGGAAAAGCACTAACAAATGAGCAAAAAGCATCCTCAATTACCCTGTGGTAACATGAGTTAGTAGAACATCCATGAGTAATATTTTCTCAAGTCATGGTCCACAATGACTCCTGGAAGCTGGACATTCTCTGGTAGCCAAGAACCCTGGAATCCCTTATCAGCTATGGTTCCAAATAACTCTTATTTAGAGTTCTATTTGGAGTCTAGTGAATTTACACCTTTTATTAGCATGTGGAGTAGTTTCTGGTAGCCTTTATAGAAAAGCTGCCCGGTGCTTCCTAAACTGACATTCAGGCAAATTCTTCAGTAACTTTTTCCTAAAGCCTTAAGTCTATGTAGTTGTTGTTTGTTTTATGACTATCATTTGGACACTGCTTTACAGTTTCTAAAATGTTTTCATGTGTCTTATTTTCTTAATTCATAAAACATTATATTATACACTGTGCTCTCTTGTATCAGAGTGGTCTTGAAATTTATTTGGTTAAATAAAATATAGCTTAGTTAAGAGAGAGAAACTACAAATAAAGCTTTCAACCTTCAAAGAAACTAAGACCAGAACTTCCTAGTAGCCAAAGAATGTTGCATCTTAATCCCCAGCATGTTGTAAAACACATCTTTGAACTCTTCATTTCCCTATTCTACAGAGGAAGAAGGGAATTAAAATTGAAAAGAAATATAATTGAGTTTAAATACCTTCTAATAAAAAGAAACTGTAAATGGGGCAAAGGACACTAGGTCAAGCAGTTTTCTTTAGCTTACTCTACCTCAATTAACCTCAGAGTGGATGGATGATGGATACAGGGTCACAATATGTAGCCTAAGCTAGCTTCTTCCTTCAGCCTCCCAAGTGCTGGGATTGCAGGCATGTACTACTAGGCTTTGCTTCACCTTTATTTCCTTCCTTACTGATAGGGTCTTATGTAGCCCAGGCTGCCCTGGTTCTCATATGAACCTAAAGATGGCCTTGAACTCCTAATACTCCTACCTCCCTGCCCAAGTGCTAGGATTACAAGTTTGCACTACCATGCCAGGCTTTTGTGGTCCTGGGAATCAAATCCAGGCTCCCTTTTGTGTTAGAGAAGCACTCAGTCAACTGAGGTCCATCTTTAGCCAGCCTCAATTCTCAAATGAGTTTGTAATCATATTTCCCCTGTTTCCTTCTTAGGATTATCTTAGAATGTACATAGAAAATGGAAGAACTTGCTTGAAAATTACTGATACTCTCCCAAAGTGTTGGACATTTGTCATTTGAAAAATACTCCTCTGATAATAGAAACAGCAGTTTGTTGGTTGGGCTCTGCTTTTTTTTAACTATAAAATGCACAGCACTTAGTGCATTTGTATTTGGCAGCAATTGAGCTATTATAACTATGGCTGACTCAACCTGTCCATATGCTGGCCCAACAAGAAATGCTGGTTTTCTGTTTTTGTTAGGATATTAATTTCAAAACAAAACAAAAATACATCATATCCCATTTCCCAGTTATCATATATAAACTACCTTCTCTGTATTCCCCCACTTCTTGGTAATTTGCCAACTACCCTTGTAAGTAGTTCAGTTAATAACAACTCACTACCTTGATTCTACTCTCCTAGAAAGGAGGTTGGATGGGTTGCTTCCTGTTTTGTTTGTTTGCTTGGCTGATTGCAGTTGAACCCAGTACCTCACACATGCTCACCAGACGTTCTCCCACTTGCTACACTAGCCTGAACTCATCACCTTAAGAGAACGTTTTCTATCCTCAGAATTATTATTAGAAACTAAGCCTGTGTGTAGTTTGTTACTGTGGGAAATGCAGTGACACTCTTGCTTCTCCCAAGCCTTCTCTTCTCCAGTACAGAGCTCAGATAGACAAGTCTATCTTTCCCTGAGGTGGTGTCCCCCTTCAGGTCACTCCTCATAAGTGTTCTTCAAATGTGGCTCTTTGGAAACTGAAAGCTTCCCTCCACTGTTCACTCAGTAGCTCCCAAAGTGTGTGTGTGTGTCCTGTGATGACATTCTTTTTTTTTTGTGGTTTTTGAGACAGGATTTCTCTGTGTAGTTTTGGTGCCTACCTGGATCTCACTCTGTAGACCAGGCTGGCCTCAAACTCACAGAGATCCACCTGGTTCTGCCTCCTGAGTGCTGTGATGACATTCTTGATGTGAGACCTTTGAAATCACCTGTGCATCACTGTCTATCTATAGCCTATGGTAGTGGCTGTGTCTCCTGTAAATACTACTAAAGGCTCTTAACTGCACTTTGAGAGGAATTTGGAGCAATTCCAGTCTCCTTCACTTTTAGATGACAAATACAGACACCCATAGATCATTTACCCACAGCATGAGACAGAGTTGAAGCACACCACATTATTCCACTGAAGATTACCACTAATACATACCATTTTCTTTGCAGTACCTTAAAAGATAAGACCTGAGCCAGGTGTTGGTGGCACATGCCTTTAATTCCAGCACTCAGGAGGCAGAGACAGGTGGATCTCTGTGAGTTGAAGGCCATCCTGGTCTAAAACACAAGTTCCAGGACAGCCAGGACTAATACACAGAAAATCCCTGTCTCAGAAAATAAAAGGCAAGACCTGGTTTCCTTAGAGTTAGCATATGTCTGGCCAGTGATTTCTGTAATGTAATTACTACCTGCTATATTCTGAATTATAGGATCTTGTACTGGCAAACCAGTGGTTTAAATTTCCAGCCGGAACATTTTCTGAGTATTTGGTGCCAAGGAAATGGTACTAGTTGTAGAATATATTGCATATTACTATTCATGTCAAATGAATTTTATACCATAGTAAGTTTTATGAGGAAAAATATGGTTGAAAATTTGAATGTTAGGTGATTGTGAGTAATGTTGTAATACATGAAAGGGTGCTGTGGAATGCTCTGTGTAAATAAAGGTTCTGATTGCCAGTGCAGTGCAGCAAGTATACGGGACGAAGAGAGAAGAGAATTCTGGGAGTGAAGGCTGGAAACAGACACCTGCAGCGCCACCAATGAGAAGCAGCATGAAAAGACACTGGGCACAAGCCATGTGCAAAGTATAGACTAACAGAAATGGGTTAATTTAAGAATAGAAAGAAGTAGATAAAAGAAGCCTGCCACAGCCATACAGTTTCTAAACAATGTAAAGTTTCTGTGTCTTACTTGGTTGGGTCTTGAGTGCTGTGGGACTGCGGGTGAGAGAGATTTGTCCTGACTGTGGGCCAGGCAGGAACTCTACCCAACAAAATGGAGAATCAGTTATTTCAGGGCAGTGGCGCTCTGTGGCTTTTCCTTTAAAGTCCTTCTAAGGACTCAATTCAGGTCAATAAACTTTTATTGAATACTCATTGGGCCACACCCAGTAATGCACTCTCTGGATAGAGATAACTATGAATGCGCACTTGTAGCATGAATTCTAATTGGTCTTAATAATAAAAACCTAGAGTAAGATTTAGGGGTAATTGCTGAAAGATCAGAGAGACACAAGAGCAAGCCACAGCTCCTTACCTCATCAACTCCTCAGCCTGAAAGGGGCTGAGCTCCTGTCCCTCCAGCCTTGTATTCCTATCTCTGCCCAGCCATAGCACTTCCTGTCGCGACCTCCCTAGTGCTGGGATTGAAGGCATGAGCCTCCACCGCCTGGCTCTGTTTCTCTTTTAGACTGGATCAATCTCATGTAGCCCAAGGTGGTCTTGAACCCCTGGTCTTCCTACTTCCTCCTCCCAAGTGCTAGGATTAAAGGTGTGTGCCACCACTTCCTGGCCTCTATGGCTAGCTCCACACTCTGATCTCAGGCAAGCTTTGTTAGAGCACAAGCAAAATATCACCACACCCACTCATCTTAGGGACTCCCAGTTCATGCAGTCTTTCTCAGAGGTTATTGTTTATACTGAATGATTATGTCTGGGATAGATCAGCCCATAACTGTAATTTTCTTAAACAGTCATCTCAAGTAATTAGTAAGCAAGAGTTTAACTCTGCACTGAAAAAAGTTCAGAGGGGTTTTGAGTCTTTGTGTGCATAATAAAGGATACTGAACTATACAAATGTCCTACTCCAAGAACATAATGGTGGGATTGTCCTCTCTAGCTCTGTTGTTGCTGTTGTTTGGGACTTGTTCTTCCCATGTCAGCCAGGACACATAGACCAGGCCTGCTTCAAAACTTGGGGCAACCTGCTTAAGCCTCCCACTTTCTGGAATTAGAGGTATATGCAATGTTGCCTATTTGTTCCCTGGACTTTTAAGCTGGTTTTTATGCACCTATGTGAAATATGGGAAAGCAAGCCTGCAGAATGATACCCCTGGGAACCCTGGCATCATAGCTTGCCATAGCTCTCACCCCACATTGCTCTTCTGCCAACACTTCTCCCGTATTTCCTCCTCTCTGTGTATGTGTTTTTTCACACTCTGGTTCCTCTTATACTAGCAATGTATCAGTGTCCAGGTGCTTCCCCTTCCTTTTTCCATACCAGCACCCCTAGACATTTCAACTTCATTCAAAACTATCGTTTTTCTAGGTACTGACAAGTGCCAGTTAGTATTTAAAAAAGCAAGAATGGGCTGTTGGTTGATTAATGACCACACACACACCAATACAAAACAAACTATAGGATCAAACACAGGAATCAAAAGTAATATTGGGATCTGGGAGTGTGGCTCAGTTGGTAGAGTACTTGCCTAGCATGCTTGAAACTCTGGGTTCGATCTCCAACACTGCATAAACCAGGTATAGTAGTACATTCCTATAATCACATCATTTAAGAAGTAGATGCAGAGGAATGAGAAGTTCCAGGTCATCCTCAGCTACATAATGAGTTCAAGTCCTGCCTGGGCTACATGAGGCTCTCTTATTAAAAAAAAAAAAAAATGTTTTTAAAAAATAATGGGCCAAATCTGGTGGTATATGCCTGAAATCCCAGCACTCAGAAGGCAAGAGAATAGCTAGTTTGAGGTTAACCTGGGTTTCAGAGTGAGATGCTCTCAAAACAGACAAAAATCTGGAGGTTCAACTAATAGTCTGTCTTTATGATCTGTGTTTCTAAAGGTGATTTCTATGGCACCTCTCCCGGCATTGCTTCTTGAATACAATGACTTGGCAAGTGACGTCTCAAGAATGGGTCTGTACTGCTTCTCCATTATATCCCCAGGGCCTAACAATGTGCTGTGCATACGGTATTCGGTTAATATCATTCAGCTGAAAGAAATTCAGAGGCAAACTCAGAGAGATTGGGATGAAATTGCTGAGACTTTTCAGCTTATGATTTTCTCCACGCTTACTCTCATACTATACAGGTTTCTTGCCTCCTGTTTAAAGCAGTTACTACTTAAATCATCTAATTCAACATATGTCCATTGGCTGCTCTGCCTGTCCATGTTGATGACTCAAAAGCAAGTTAAAATGTAAGTTGATGTCTTCCAACCCCATGGAGGTGGTGAATAACTTCTGATTTCATCTGAACACACCTCTGGTTGTGCAGTGCTCCGATACTGCTGCAGAGATCTGCCAACTGAGAATTGGATGCCATTCACATAAATAACCATTCCTATGTAATGTGTATTTGGATATAAGCATAATATTTTGTATTTGAAAGAAGTGCATGCTTTTTTAATGTTTTTTGTTGTTGTTGTTTAAATGATAAATAACTAGATACTGAAAAAAAACTGAGTTGCTTTTTACACCTATTACATTTTTCAGGCCTGAGGTGGTACATTTTTATAATCCCAATATTCAGAACCATGAGCCAGGAGTATTAACCACAAATTTGAGGACAGCCTATATAGCAAGACTCTGGAGGGTGCAGGGTTAGGAAAGAGCAGGACTGAGGGTGTGGCTCGGTTGTATAGGCCTTGTTCTTGTTTTGGTTCCCAAGACCTCATAAAACTAGACATGGTGGCACATGGCTATAATCCCAGGAGCACTCAGGAGGTAGAGACAAGAAGACCAGAAGTTTACCATCATCCTTGACTACAAGAGACTCTGTCCTTAAAGAAATCCTAAAAAATAGTGTTTTCTTTTTGTTTTTTTTTTGTTTTTTCCTTTAGAATATCTACTTTGTAACAATCTATCCTTCCAGCCTGTATTGTACCTCTGTAATAGAGTTCCTAGCATGCTCAAGGTTCTGGGTTGAATCTCCATCACTGCAAAAGAAATAAAAGAAAACATTTTAAATTGGCGGTGGTGTTGGACATCTTGTAATCTCAGTACTAAGGATAGTAAAGCACAGGATTGCCATGATTTCAAGGCTAGCCTGGGCTTCATAGTAACAATCCAGCAAGAGAGGAACATCAAGACTATGTCTCTAAACACCAAGCCAAACAAAATGCACTTCCTTTGCCCAAGCTCACCCTCTCCACTTAGCCAATGGGTTCCTAGCAAACATTTTGAAGCCTTTGCTGAACAGATAGACACACCTACCCAGAATGGACCTGTCTCATTTAAGTGCCTCAAGGGTCAGAGAAAGAAATGACAGTACTACACACACACACACACACACACACACACACACACACACACACACACCCCACACACACACCATGTGCTAGCAGGTCACAGATGGGGTAGATGTTGGAGGTGGGCCAACACATAACCCTGGGTTGGGCCTGGGTACTTGCAGGGTTGGTTAGCCTAGCCGCTCTCTCCACCTTCAACACCAGGGTGGGCTCTCCAGGATCGCCCTGGCTAGTTCGCCCTTTGCACAGATGAGCAAGGGGCGGGACCAGTTCTCCAGTTTTCTCCCTGGTTAGTACTTAGATGGGAGGCTCTTGTTTTTTAAAGATTTGTTTTTATTTATGTGTGTATCTGAGTGTAGGCCACATGTGTGTGGGTATCTTTGGAGGACAAGAGAGGGCATCAGATTCTCTGGAGCTGGAGTTATGAGCTGCTCAATTAGGTCCAATGAAAGAGCAGAAAGTACTCTACTGTTGAGCCATCTCTCCAACCCTTTTTATTTAAAAAAGGCTTTTTATGATAATTCAATTTCTTATCGATAAATTTGCCCATTTGAGCTAAAGTAAATTTAAGATGGGCATGTGCTTTTACTGTTAAAGGAAGACAGGTTAGGCTGGGAATGTAATGTTGGAGAGTGCTTGCCCAGCATGCATTAGGCTCTGGGCCACTAGACTGTGTGACTTAGAGGATTCTCTTTTCTATTTAGGTGTTTTTTGGTTTTTTGGTCATACTCACATGTTACCCCAGAATGTATGTTAATCAAGAGATTATTTAGATGAGGAATTCCTGATAAATAAGATGCTGTAACAGGGTAAGTGTCTTCTTTGCTTCTTAGTATTCTTAATATCCTAAGTCACAAGAAATAGAACAACAACAAAAACAGAACAGGTATGTGAGGCTTGCTTACAGAGGAGGTTGGTCAGGGATCAGGTATTCTGGAACTATCCATTAGATGAAAGAGGTCTTTAAGGACCAGCATGTTGTACAGATTTCCAAAGCATCTATCTTTAAATATTCTACCTTCAAGAAATATATATATATATATATATATATATATATATATATATATATATATATATATATATATATTTGTTTTTTTCAAGACAGGGTTTCTCTGTGTAGTTTTGGTGCCTGTCCTGGATCTCTCTCTCTCTCTCTCTCTCTCTCTCACAGAGATCTGCCTGCCTCTGCCTCCCGAGTGCTGGTACTAAAGGCGTGTGCCACTGCCGCCCAGCTTTCAGGAATTGTATTATGAGTTCCCTTGTTTTTAGTTTAGTTTTAGTCTAAACTAAAGACTGGAAGAGACTTAAACACATGGGTGTGCTTAGATGAGCCAAAGATATGCTATTGACCTCATCATGAGCAATGATGACCAGACCTATGAAAGTGAGAGAATGGCCTCAATCCTCAGAAACAAAGCCCAATGTTTTGGGCTTTGTACACACATTTGTCATCATCAGACAAGGTCTCAACATGTTGTCTTGGCCTAGAACTCACAGAACTCCACCTGCCCCTGCCTACTGAGTGCTAGGTTAAAGACATGTGCCACCACACCTGGCCATCACACTCTTTCAACCCTGGTCTATGCCAGAGCATGCCATCTCAAACACTTTTAAAAACATTTATGGAAGACAGGAATTGTTAACTGCTAAGTTCATTGATTGGATCAGAGAAATTTCAGGGGAAAATCTTTGAGATTTTTTTCCCCCTAGAACATTATGAAAATATTACATTACAATTGCTGCCAACATATTTCTAACCACTCTAGGAAAAGAAAACAACAAACAAATTTCCAACTCTTCTGAGATATACTAGACCCCAGATATTCTTGCATGCCATTTGACTTCAACTGCTTTCCTTTTTTAGTCAATTCTGTTTAATATGCTTTATATGTCTAATCCCAGTGGAGCTGTCCTTTAGAAGGGTGCTGAGCTGGAAGCTGTTTTAATTCTGGCTTTTGTTTCAGCCACTAAATGTAATGCCACATGATTATTGACCAAACAGTAATCCAGTTTTTAAAAAAAGTCTTCCAGGTTACTATATCGTCAAAATTAACCCTGAGATATCAAATTATGTCGAAACAGACCACAGATGTTTGCCCTGTTGCATCAACTGCTTGAGGACTCATTCAGAAGATGCATCTTAGTGTCAGGAAGATATGTTTGGGGTTTATTTTTGCTACACAACACAAATGTACAAGAGAAAACATCCTGTTCCCTATCCAATGCTTGGCAGGAGCTGAAAACTTTGTGGCTCATCTAGCACTTAAAAATCATCTCCATTCCCAAAGAGAAGGGACCCAAGACCTTTTGTCTATCTTTCTGTAAGGGGAAAAATAGCATAAGAAGAAAAGTCAAACCCATTGAACACGCCATTGTGAACAAAAACCTGACTAGAGGAAAGGTGGTGTTTTCCTTAGGTTGCAAGTGGTGGTGTGCTAGAGCTGGCTCATGCCAGGTGATGAGAATGGATTATTCAGTTGTAAACTATCTTATAAGCTGGTTATTAAATATTATTTAAATTGGAACCCTGCTCATACATTGCAGGTAGGTAAAGCTGCTATGGAAAATAATCCAGCAGTGCTTAAATAGTTGGACAGGGCACTGGAGAGAGATCTTAGCAGATCAGAGCTCATGCTTCTCTCACAGAGCATTGGGGTCTGTTTCCCAGCACCCACATGGTGGCTCACAAAAGTTGTAACTTCAGTTCCAGGGGTCTGACACCATCTTTGGGCTCTGTAGGCTCCTGTGCACATATACTCATTCAAGAAAACAGTCATACATATAAAATATGAAAATACATACTTTTTAAAAGTTGAAAAGACCAGATCTGAGGGGGCTACTATTATGGTTTGGGGTTGAAATGTCCCTTACATGCTCAGGTTCTGAATGATTATTTACCAGCTGGTGATGGTATTTGGAAGGCTATGGAACCTTTAAGAGGTGGGGCCTAGCTGACAAAAGTAGGCCCCTAGGGCCAGGACTTTGAAGACTATACTTGTCCCCATCCCCACCCCATTCCAGCTCCATTCTGCCTTCCTTATTCTGTGCTATGAAGAGTTTCTGTCACATACTCTCACTGCCATCAACTTGCAATGCATGCCAGGTATGGTGGTGCATACCTTCAACCTCAGCAATTGGCAGGCAGATCTCCCAGGAATTTGAGACTAGAATGCATAGCACCAAGCCAGTCAGGGATACAAATCGAGACACTGTCTTTCTTTCCTTTTTCCCCCCTGTCCTAAATTGTTTATTGGATATGAATTTTACAAACATTATGGGTATTAACAGTAATGGTGGAGCTGGGGGAGTATTTCACCTTCTCCAGGATGCAAGGCAGCCACCAACAGTGTAGTGGAAATTGCAGCACTTTTCTCAGGCCACAGCTCTTGCAGTCCATGGATGTCAGCTCACGCATCTCTCCATACTTGTTAACAGGGTGTCAGGGTTCCTTCTATTATTTTTATGGAATGAAGCAATTAGGATTACCTACAAGAATTTATATATGGAATATTCACAAACCCAATTTCAGAACTCTCAAAGTGTCCAGAGTGGGAGGTGTTGCCAGGGCAAATCCTCAGGAGGAAGCACATCATGTTGAACTTCTATAGCTCCTAGATGTATTTGTATCCACCATCTTGGCTCACCTGATGGCTGCCACCATCATGCAGAGGAGACCTTGTCTTTAAAAAAATGGTGGTGGAGTGGGGGAGGCTGGAAAGATTGCTCAGAAGCTAAGAGTACTTACTACTTTTTCAGAGGACCAGTGGAAAAGAACTTAGTCTCTAGATCCCTCATGGTGGCTCAAAGCCATTCATTACTCCAGCTCCAGGAGATCCAATGCCCTCTCCTCTATGGGCACCAGACACATGTGGTTCACACATATACATGCAGGCAAAACACACACACACAAAATCTTTAAAAACATTTTTTTTTTAATCTTGAAAGTACATGTTCATCATAGCTTTCATAATAGCCTAAAATACAAACAACTAAAATATCTATCAGTTGGTGAACAAGTGAGTAAAATTTGGTATATCCACTTAGTGGAATATAGTTCATCTGTTAAAAAAAGAATGAAATTCTGAAAAGTGTTACAACAGCGAATGTGCCTTGGACACATACAAAGTGGTCAGGCATGGTGACAAATGCTTTTACTTCCAGCACTTGGATAGCAGAGGCAGACAAATATCCTTGTGTTTAAGACAATGGAGCTACAGGGCCAGGGCTACACAGTGAGACCCTATCTCAAAAAGAAAACTTGTTTCTTTAAGAAATGGAGTCTCAAAACACTGAGTCATATATGTCTGCAGTTAAATAATCTTAATAACAAATGGAATATTCTGGACAGGGTGGTACACAAATCTGTAATTCCAGCAGTGGAGGAAAGAGGTGCTGGAGACCAAGGTTATCCTCAACTAGAGTTCAAGGCCTTCAGTACATGACACCAGGTATTTTAATAAAGAGGCAGCAGATGTATACTTTCCAAACCATTATTTGCTCTTGACTTTTCATTACATTATTATGTTAGTGTTACTTATGTTACATATCTTTATGCTGGAAATACTAAATAATGGTGTGTTAGTGTGCATCTCTTGACATGAAATTGATGGCCTGAAATGGTCAATGGGTGGTCAGTGGATGAGTGTTTCCTGGCAGATCCTACAAAGCCATTTCCTCCCTCCTGGAGAGCCAGTTTCTAAAACATTCAACAGCTCCTCACAAAGTTTGGACCAGTCATCTTGGGGACTTGCGAAGAAATACCTGAGGCCTTTGAATCTCCTACAAAACCAAAGAGCAGATCTGCAACCTGCAGACCCACATCGTATGCAATGCAACTTGGGTTGCAGGGGCAAGTGGTTGTTTCCTTTGTAGGGGTGGGCCTGGAATTTCTGCATAGGTTAGGCCTCCAACCACGACAATCTTCTTCCCTTTGCTTCTTGAGTGCTGGGATTACAAGAATTGCCAACGATCCTGCCTAGCAGAAGGATTTCTGCTCATATTCAATGAAATCACTTGGAATCGGGATGTGATTTCCCCTGCTTTTCTGGTGATGTGTGGGGAGAGACGTCTAGTGCTAGGACTGCAGGACTGTCAATCAAGCCAGAGTCAGGGTAACCAGAGATTCAGTGCTTAGTCCAGAGAGGAAGAAATCAGGCATCAACCTTACTGGCTGGATGGGGAAACTAAAGGTGAACAGAGTTAGCTCCATGGGGCCTCAGGGTAGAAATCAAAAGGTCAAAGGAACCAAAGATTTTGAAATTCCCCAAGAGTTACTGCTATTAACTAGGCAAGCTCTCCAGCCCTGCTACTTACTAGGCAAGCTCTCCAGCCCTGCTATTAACTAGGCAAGCTCTTCAGCCCTAAACTACACTCCCAGCTCTACAGCCATGTGGGGGGTGTGGGGAGAGGGCGATTTCAGGATTCCCTGAATCTGCTCAGCCTTTTTGGCTGGGTTGATGGCTATGGTATTCTGGGTGTTCCAGTAGTCCATGGTTCTACTTGTCATCCTTTTAAGGATGGATTCTTTCAATCTCACAACAAATACATAATGCCCATGTATTGTGTATCTGACCTCAAAAATTAAGATAGACTCCTGCCCCCAAAGAACTCACAACTCTGGCTAAGTATTTGCAGTAAAGAAGGTGTGGCAGGCTCTAGGGAAATGGGTCTTGACATGTATTCAAGATCTAATTTGAGCTACTTCTCTGTGGAGCAGGTAAGGAGCTGCTCCTTGTTCATAGTACTCAGTATTTTCTAGGAGACTGTGACAACTGGATTTTCAGCAGGATCTGTGGAACAGAGAGATGTTGCTTTGACCACCATGGCAAGAGAAAGGATATCTAAAGAAACACTGATGTGTATCCTTTCCTCCAGCAATCAGACTACTAAAAAAATGAAGAAACACACACACACACACACACACACACACACACAGACACACACACACACCCTTTTTCCAGAGTTTTCATGCTGGAGGAAGGACTTGATTCCTAGGAAGAGATTCCATACAGTTCTGACAATTCAGGGGACCAGCTTCCAGGATAGACTGGAGCTAGGACAATGATGGGTCAGTGATAGCAGTGATAGACAGGACTACACCTTGACCAGAACTGCTTAGTTATGTATGTCTCTTGCCCTCTATTTAAACCTAAGCCTTAAGTCAGTGCTCCCACACACAAGGATGAACTGGAGTCAGGGGCATGGGTCACTGACACTTTTTATTTCTCAATATGGCCACATTGGACACATTTTCTTTCTCAGCTTTTCACTATTAAGTGTCTCTTTATTGGTATATAAGGACAGGTGACTGTAGCTTGCTGAGGTTGCCTGGGACTAGATTTTCAGTTTATGACTCTAGTAACATTGTCACCCCCACCACTATTGATGCCATGTCCTACAAAGCTAACTGTCACAGAACATATAGCACTGGTCTGTTGTTTGTGGTTTGTTTGTTTGTTTTTTGAGACAGGGGCTCACTATGTAGCTCTGGCAGTCCTGGAATACACAGTATAGACCAGTCTGGCTTTGAACTCACAGAGATCTACCTGCTTCTGCCTCCCAGAGTGCTGATATTAAAGGCATGTACCACAATGTCTGGTTGGTTCTGGATATTAACAAAGGTGAAATTGGAAAACTGGACTAGCTTAAACTTTTCAAAGAAGTTTATCAAATATCAACACAAAGGAAGTCCAATTAGGTCTTAGTCACACTCCAAGCCCATCATCCTCAGCCTCGGGTAACTAAGAGGGTAATTGAATGTGTGTAATAAAGTTTGCTCAAAGCAACCAGTAGCACATAATGTCCCCCAAAGGTGCGTGTCCTGAAAGCCATCAGCTAAGATGGCTCATCTGCTCACACTGACTTTTTCACAGCAGCATTCAGCTCTGAAATTAACCTGTCATCTAAATTGAAGGGGAGAAAAGGCATAAGGTCTAGGACACAATCGTCCAACCCGACGAGCAGGCCAGTCACTGACGTCAAGCCCAAAGAGAATGGTATTAATCATTCCAGCCTGGTGGTGTGCAGTTGAGGACAGCTCTCTCCAGCTCTCCCAACCCATTCCTGGGATCTTTCCACCAGCCATGCACCTGCTGCTGGCCACAAACCCTCAACTTTGAGACAGGCACGCATGCGGGCTGCCATTGATAACATTTAAAGCCATACTGCACCCTTTACAGACCAGGCTTTGTGGAGGAGAAAGGAAACAAGGCGGAGGTAGTGTCTGGATCCCACCCCATCCCCACCCCCCCCCAAGATGTGCATGTCTTTAATCTCTGCAGGGTAAACTCCCCTAAAATGGTCATTTCCTGGGAACTTAATGAGAATATAGGATTAATGTCCCAAAGAACTCTGGGGGCTGGCTATTAATTCCCCTTAGGAAATACCAGTGGTCTTTAATCAAAATCGCCTAAATTAAACGCTAGTGAAGCATGTCCTTACAGGGCTTAGGGGGCAGCTGTCACACCAGCTATTTCTGATAGGTGGCGCCCACTTTCATGTAAATAAATCATTCATATAATTTGTCTTCCTTTTTTCCCCACGGAGATGGGGGGCAGGGGACACCAGAGAGTGTGGAAAGGACTCAGTAAAGGTCCAGAGTGGAGCATTCTGTCCAAGGGCTGTTTCCACACCTAACACACTTCTGAGACTCTGAAGACAGAGCCAGAGACCCCCTCACCAGTCCTGCTTGCTTTGTGCAGCTCATTCTGGGCAGCCAGTGATAAGAAAGGGAGGGTGAAAGTCAGGGCAGGGGAGCCAGAGCACTATGCAGGGCCCCTTTCTCTAAGCTTTGCGGAATGATCCGGGTGTTCAGAAGACTTCCCAAAACCCATGCTCTGTAAGTGTTGTGTTTCAAGACCCTTCCTGCCTTTGATCACAAAACACCAGACTTCTGTTTGTTTCCATGAGGACTTACAAATAACAACCCAGGTCTTTGTTAAACAAAAGCAACCTAAACCTAAACTAACAACCAAAGAGTCTCCCAGCCTGTGTCTTGAATCCTGTAAGTCTCAGATAAGTATTCCTACACTCCTAGGACAGGATCAGGCATATTTCTGCTTGACTTTCATCACAAACCCGAGAGGCAGCCAATCCCTGCAGATTTATCAGGCTGCAATCCTGGAGACTTGGCACCATGACTTAGACGTGAATGGAGTCAGCGTTGCTCTATTTTGACTGGGAGACACTGCCCTCTGATTGATTTGGCAGACTAAGTATTTTGAATATTTATGTCTCACAAAGAGTTTAAGGTCCTGGGAGCCAGAAGTTTTAAATGGCCATAATTCTACTGGTGGCTTAATCCCTAAATTAAAAAGTCAAGGACGATATTGTCCCAGATATAGCCTAAGCATTCTGGCTTCATATTCCATGCAACAGCACACTGGCTATTTGAAGGTCAGCGAAAACAATGAGCGCAAGGGGAGTGGTCTCTTCACCTCCCAGGCTGCCTACCTAGCAAAGCTATGCACATGGTAGGGACTGGTTTTCACAAACTGATTGAAGTGGTTGAAGAATTCTCCAATCCAATCAAAATCTACTGAACTAAAGGATGTCCAACTATCTAAAACAACTAGCTTGGCTGCACCAAAACAGAGAAATGAACAAAATATCTAGAAACTAAGGTTCTGCAAAGGCATTGCAAGTTTCTGCTTCTCCAGCTCCTCCATCAGCTGCACAATTCCCCACTGATAAAGTGGGTTACTAAGCAACTTCTCAGAGAAACTAGAGTATAGCCTACCTCTTAATGCTGTTTGTAAGGGTGCTTTGTGAGTTAAAAAAAGAACTCAAAGAGTTTTGGTTTGGGCTTTCTTTTTCCTACGCCTTCCCCCTGGAGCAGTGGTGTTATGTGTGTGCACTTCCTTGTACTTTTTCTCAACACAAGGCGGTGAGAAAGAGATCGTTGTGTTCATATTTATAGATGAGAGATCTCACTGCCTAAGCAAATGAGTAGAAACTCTGAAAGTTTGTTTTTTTTAATCACAGTTTCTTATTCTTCTACACCGTCTTGCTTTTCAATTCACTATGAAATACACTGACTAATTTTTGCTTCCTCCATTCTGCAACTCTTAGAATTTCCTTCTACTGGATTTGGTTTTTCCAGAGGCAATATGGGAGAGAGCCACCTGGACTTTGTTTCCTAGCAATAAGCACCCCCCCCCGCCCCCCACCCTCCCCACGTTTGATTTGCAGGCATTATAGCAAACCTATCACTCTGAAAAAACCGGTGAGACGATCCCTCTCCTGGCCTCCCAACACACCTGGATTAGAAACGGCTGCTCAGTCAGCTGTTGGGCTTCAGGCTATCTGTAAAATGGGCATAATTACTGGCTACCTGATTTGTAGGTGAGCGAACACGATCACTGTGAACAATGAATGCAAAAGTTCCCCCAGCACAGAGTAGGTCTGTTTCCTTCTGTGTCCTAGAGCTGTGAGAGTGGAACATGCAGGGAAGCAGGACGCTCATTTCAGCCAGAATCGGACTTACTGAAACCTGAAACTGTGGGAATGGACAGGAAACTGGAGCAGCCCTTGGATCTCTCTCCCACACTACCCTAGGGGGTTGGAGTGTGTGTGTGTGTGTGTGTGTGTGTGTGTGTGTGTGTGTGTGTGTTCACTCGCCCTAGCACCAACACCAGCACCAGCCGGCAGCATGTCTTCACGACCCTGCCTGCAGCTGGAGGCTTGGGTTGGGGGAGGTAAACAAAATAACAGCCAAGATCCTGAGGGCGCACCAGCTGGCAACAGCTCTCAAGTCCTCCCTGCCTCCATGCCCTTAGGGTCTGGAGCCTGGGTAGTTGGCCTCTGTGCGGGCTGCCCTCGGGGACACCTTGGGGCTATGGGCGTGGCGAGTACTGGCCAGCTGAGGCGCCCTGCTAGGGTTGGCCTTGTGTGTAAGTGTGTGTGTGTGTGTGTGTGTGTGTGTGTGTGTGTAAGTGTGTGTGTGTGTGTGTGTGTGTGTGTGTGTGTGTGTGTGTGTGCGTGCGGGCATGCACAGGCGAGAGCGAGCGCGCGCGGCTGGGTGGCAGTGTTATCAAGGGCGCGCAGGCAGTCGAGCCCACGTGCCGCGCTGCCTTGTCCTCACCCCCGGGGCTGCCCGACCCCTCCTCTCCCCTGCGAGCTGCGCACTGGCAGCCGGCTGACTCAGCAGCCCGCGCCCGCGCCCTTGTCCCCACGAGCTGTCAGCAGGCTCCAGTGAGCCGACATGAGCAGTGTCAGCCGTGGCTACAACGTGGTGTGCACCGGCTGGCTGAGGAAATCGCCTCCCGAGAAGAAGTTGAGGTGCTATGTGAGTGAGGCGTGCTGGCGCGGCCGGGCGGGCTGGCGGGAGGGCGAGCAGGAGGACGAGGGGCGTCTCGCCCGGCCTCCCGGGTGGGGGCGCTGAGAGAGGCTGGGCGCTGCGGGCCGGGACCCCGCGGCCTCGGAGGGTGCGAGCAGCTGGGTGTAGGCGGGGCACCTCACACCTCTCACAGGTGCTGCCGCCGAGGGGCAGGGCGTGATGCTTAGCGCCCGGCCTCCCCGGGAACGCAAAACTGTGCTGAAGTTTGTAGCTATTGTTCCAGGAGACCCAGAGAGTTGACGCCCGGGGCTGGAGGGGGACATGAGTGACCCCGAGTGGAAGGGTAGGCTGAGGGGCCGCGCGGCCCCGGGGCCCACAAAGGGCTAGGCGCTGCGCCCCTCTCCGGGTCCCTTTCTCTGTCCGCCCCTCCCTGGTGGCTGGTGGCTTCCTTCCAGTCGGCAGCAGCTGCATCACCGGCAACGTCAGCAGCATGTGCAGCGCTTTTATTAAGTGACTCATTTTTTTGTCCCCACTGTTCTTTCCCATTATTCCGTATGTCTCTCACAGCCCCCACCCCCCCCCCCACCTCCCTTAACTACCCGCGCGGTCGTCCGCTCTCTGGGGTGACACTGCAATTTGGTCCGCTGTAACTGGCCAGAGTTTTGTGTTGAGCAGCCCTTGGTGTCTGGGGTCTGGAGAGATCATGGTTCTGAATTGCTAGGTGGTGCTAGCTGACAGTGTTTACTGAAATTGCTGGGGCAAGCTGTCCCCTCTAGGTGAGAAACTGACAACTTGGGGGGGAAGCACCCCCCTCCTCCTTGCCTAGCGAGGTCAGAGAACAAAGTGGTGCCAGGATCTGAGGTTGGGGTAGTCCGAGGAGTTTAGAAATGGAAAGTCCGTTAGAGGAGTGCAGGTTCTCCCATGGTCTCCCTCTTCACTTGCCAAGAAACGTCCTTGTTCCGCTGCCTGGCAGTGCTGGACTCTGAGAAATCACTCCCACAGTCTGGAAGTGAGAAGTTGCTTCCAGCTGCAGTGCATCAAGGGAGCTCCCAACAGACCCGGCCCTCTGTCAGCTACACTAGTGGCTGGCCATGGGGAACAGAAGCTTACCAGAGTTTCCTGTCTCTTCTCCCCAGATCAGAATCAAGGGACTTCTGGCCTCTGGACTGAAGAAGTGACATTCTGTTTTTCAAAGGAAGTGTTGTTGTTGGGGAGTGCAAGTGTGTCAATGAAATCAGGCTCTGACTTAGGTCATTTGTGCGGGGGTGGGGGGAAATCTCAGGATTTAGTGCATAGCTTTTGATCACGAACAAAGATTTGACATATAGTAATATAATAGAGGCGTTTAAGCTTTAAAGCTCATTTGGGGGGTTTTGATGTGGATAAAATATTTTAATTACCAAGAGGGAGTTTTGTTTTGTTTTGGTTTGGTTTTGCTTGTTGCTGGAACCCAGGCTTGTAATTTCAGCACTTGCATTTGGGCGACAGACAGGAGGATTACAGGTTCAAAGCCAGCATAGTTCCAGCATTCTAGGCCAGCTTAAGCTATTTGAGTTCCTGTCTGTCTTTCGAATACACATAAGCCAGCCCCCCCAACCCAACACACACACACACACACCCACACACAAGTGAACACCACCAAGATGGCTCAGTGGGTAAAAGTGCTTGTCCTGCAAGCATGGTGACTTAAATTTGATCCCCTGGAAAGCATATAAAGATAGAAGGAGAGTTCTGACTTCCATGTTCATGCTGATGTGTGTACATACACTCACATACTCTCCCTCATATACACAATAATAATATTAATTTAAAAAATTAGGGAGGATTTCTTTTTTGTCTTGGGGGTGTGATTGTTCATGGCTGTAATCCGAGCACTACTTGGAAGGTAGAGGCAGGAGGATCAAAAGTTCAAGACTATCCTTGGCTGCATAGTGAGCTCAAGGCCATTGGAATGCTACAAGACCAGCCAGTGGAATAGTGTCCTGTTTTTAAAAAATGCAATTTTCTAATTAGAAGGGAATGTAACATAGTTGGTAGAATGCTTGCTTAGCATACAAGATGGCCTGGGTTTTTTCCCAGCACTGCATAAACAGGGCTGGGTGGCACAAGCCTGTAATACCAGCATTCCAAGAAGGAAAGAGGATTAGAAGTTCAAGTCATCTTTGAATTGAAAAAAAAAATGCTACTTTAGAGATCTTTGAAACTTTGTTTGTGAAACAGCTTGTAAAAAATTTGATTCTGTTGTACTTGGACTCACGGCTACATCAACCCTGACCATGTAGAGTCTCTTTATTACCTAGCTCTTGAGTGTTTTTTAGACCAGCTTTGGATCAAAATAGACAAGTTGGGGGCTTGTGTCAACCCCAGGTTTTACCCATTTAAACTCCTCAGTGCTCTCTGGTCCTCTGATGACCTCAGCTTCCCCCTTTCACACATTCCCTTTGGCTCCAGTCCCCAAGGCATCTGACACAAGCTACAGCTTGGTGTGACTAGAAGCCCCTCCAGGGGTAGAAGTCCAGTCGTCCTGCTTGAAACAGCCAATCTAAATGACCTATGCTTCCAGAGTGTAGCCTCCTCCATCCACTGAGTTTCTGGGATAACAGTTGGCTTTTACACGAACATCCTCATACTAAGGATTGAGCTGAAGGTCTTGCCTGTGAACTCAAGGTCTTGCCAGTTCTGGGCAAATGGTCCATCACTGAATTTCCAACCCTTACATTTACATTTCCTTTTAAAATCTCTACCAACCGTTTTAAGATATAGCTCTGTTTTTGGTTTGGTTTCTTAGAAGCTCAAATTAATTAGATTCAAACTTAGAGATATTTCCCAGCCATATTGTTACATACATAACCCCTAAATAGTTGTTGTGACTAGTATACATAATAGTCATATTTGGTATTGTAGATTGACATGTCTTCATTTTAAGGGTGCATCAAGCATCAGAGATAAAGGAGAAAGTAGCATATTAAGGCTATTTTGAAAACATAACTCCAGTATGTGGGGAAAGGTAGGCAATAGGGAAAAAATACAACTTGGAAGAAGTTATGTTGTCAGAGATGAGTTGTGTTGTTTTGTTTTGTGATAGAGTCTCATCCTCACACTGACCTGAAACTCATTGTGTAGCCCAGGCTAACCTTGAATTTGGGGTGATCTCCTGATTCTCTCAAGTGCTGGTATTGAAGGCATGTGCTAACACATCTGGCAATGGGGACTTTATTTTAGGGTTTTTTTTTCTCATTGGATTTTCTAATTGATTAACCATAAGAAAGAAGAAATGATCTAGAGCAGTGGTTCTCAACATGTGGGTCGCTACACCTTTCACAGGGGCTCACATGTCAGATATCCTGCATATCAGACATTTACATTAGGATTCGCAATTGCAACAAAATTACAGTTATGAAGTAGCAACGAGACAATTTTATGTTTGGGGGTCACTACAACATGACGAACTGTATTAAAGGGTCGCAGCATTAGGAAGGTTGCAAATCACTGAGCTAGTGAGTATTTGTTGTGTTTTCTAATGAAATTGGATGGGGAGGAGAAGGAATATACTGAGTATTACTCCTGGTGTATCATGTAACAACACTGAGAGTTGACAAAAGAAAGAGCATCATTCCTGTGTATGGCTGTGAGTTCACACATGCATTAGAATGCCATTATAAAGATTGGACAGGATTTTGTGGAGGGAAAATTTACAACATTCAATGTATTATATAGTCTTATAATTTCAAAGTGTTCCAAGATTTGAGGGAAAGAAGATTGGTCACAGCATTGCCCCCTGGTGGTTTATTTGAGGAAAGTTGTATTGGGTCTAATGAACAGCTGCAGGAAGCAAACAGTAACTGTTTGTTCTTCTTTTATTATCTTTATTAAATATGTGTATTCCTGGCTTTGGATTAGTTGACCTACCCATCCCTTCAGTGTTTGCTGATGACCCTGCCTTCTCGTCACAAAGAAGGTGGATCAGGGTATGGCCATCTGCACAAATCACAGTCAAATGTCCTAGTTTACTCAGTATTTACATGATTTCTTTCTTTTCTCCTCTTCTCAGAGTCCATGAGGCACCCCACTGTCAGAGCTAATTCTACTCCCTGTACTTCACCTCATATTCTCTCCTACCTGCTCAGATAATTCTTGCCCCTTTTGGCAATTTTTCAATTAGGTCTTTGAGAATTTGGTACAATGTATTTTGACCATAGTTATCCTTCCCTAACTCTTCCCAGATCCAGTCCCTTCCTTACCCACTCAACTTTGTGTCCTCAACCAAACGCATCAAGTCTAATTATGTTACCCATATGATGTTGGAAGTGTGGCCTGGTTCTGGAGCATGACCAACCCACCATAGGCCAGGATAAAGGGTGCCACCATCCTACCTTATTGATAATTTTAAAGGACCAGCTGTTTATTTCACTGATTTTATCTATTGCTTTTCTGTTTACAATTTCACTGGTTTCTGTTCTCTATTATAACATTTCTTTCTAGGAGCATTTGATTTATTTTACTTTTCTAAGTTTGTATGTAATTTATTTTATTTAATTTCATGTGCCTTGGTATGAGGTATCGGATCCCCTGGAATTGGAGCTATAGGCACTTGTGGGACTCCATGTGGGTGCTGGGAATTGAACCCAGGTCCTCTGGGAGAGCAGCCTGTGCTCCTAACTGCTGAGCCATCCCTCCAGCCCCAATGTGGGAGTTTAAATGACTGATTTGAGACTTTTCTTCTAGTACTAATATACACATTTAGTGCTATAAGTCCCCTTTGAATATTGTGTTTGTTTATTCTAAAATTTTTTGTAATTTGTATTTTCATTTAGCTCAATTTTTTTTTTTTACTTCTCTTGAGACTTACTTTGACTCATGGATTATTTAGATGTATGTTGCTTAGTTTCCAAATGTTTAAAGATTTTCTTGTTATTTCTGTTTCCAATTCTTAGCTTGACTCTATTGTGGGAATAAAAATAAAAAGTAAAATATTATACTTTTGTATAATAACAATCATTTTAAGTTTGTTGAGATTTATTTTATGGCCCAAGATAAGATTGTTTTTCCTTATGTTCCTTGACTACTTGAAATGATGTTTATGCTGCTATCATGAAGTAAGGTGTCTACAAATGCCAATTAGACCAGCTGTGGTGGTACATGTGTATAATACTGCACTTGAGGTGATAGGAGTGTTATGAGTTTGATAGCCAGAATTACATGGAGAGTTTGAGGTCAGCCTAGGGCTACATAGCAAGACTCTGTCTCCAAAATGCAACAAAAATATCACCTCAAATCAGGACATTCTCCTGAGCTTCACAAATGTAAGTGTTTTGCATGCATGTTTGTATGTGTATCATGTGTGCTCTGGTGCCTGTGGGGGCCACCAGGGGGCATTGGATACCCTGGAACTGGAATTACAGATGGTTGTAAACCACCATAAGAACTGGAAACAGAACCCTTGTCCTCTAGAAGAGCAGTAGATGCTCTTAACTGCCAATTCATCTCTCCAGCCCCCTGAGTTTTACTATATTTTATTTTAGAGATAGGAACTCATGTAGCCCATGGTAGTCTTGAATAACCTATGTAGTCCATGTTGCCCTTGAATCTCTTGCACATTTTTTCACTACTATTATATACTATTTCCTCATGTAGAAGTAATCTACATGTTCATCAATGAATAAATGGATAATAAAAATGTTATTTTTGCATATAAAAGAATAGCCTTGCTGGGCAGTGTTAGCACACACCTTTAATCATAGCACTCAGGAATAAAGGCAGGCAGATCTCTGTGAGTTCAAGGCCAGCCAGGTCTACCAAGTGAGTTCCAGGGTAGTCACACTACACAAAGAAACCTGTCTTGTAAAAAAACAAACAAACAAAAAGAATAGCCTTTAAAATGTTGACACATAGATATGTTACAAACTATATGAACTTTGATGATATTGTGATAAATAAGCTACTCACAAAGGACAAATATATGACTATTTTCATAACTTATCTAGATTAGTGATGGAAAGAATGGTGATTTGGAAGGTCTGAGGCTAGAAATTATAAAGAACTGTTTATTGTGCAGTGGATTCAAAGTTTCAGTGATACAAGTTGGAAGAGTTCTGAATAAGGATGGTAATGATGGTGCCACAACAATGTGAATGTCTTTAATGCCAGCTCAGGGTGTTTCATTTACTTGAAAACAGTCAAGATGGTAAATTTCATATTTTGTGTACTTTACCACAATTAAAAATAAAACAACTTCTAGGAGGCTGGAGAGCTGACTTCTGGGTTCAATTCCCAGGGACCACATGGGGACTCACAACCATCTGTAAGTCCAGTTCCAAGGGATCTGATACCCTCTTCTGGTCTCTGTGGGCACCAGGTCATATACATAGTACACAAACATACATGCAGACAAAACACCTATATGCATACAATAATAAATTTTAATTAAAAAAATCTGCATTTGGTAGGGGTTAGGAATGTTGCTAGTGTTACTTTTCTTTATTGCTGATATTTCTAATTCAAGAAAAGACAAAAATGGACTCTCCATAGCCTTAACTCATCAACATCTGAGAAACAGAGGCAGTGGATGTACACAGAGCTTGAAAGCACATCTGTTCCTTCACCGAATGAAACATCTCTGGCATTGCTGTCTATCTCTGGCTGGTCTTTCTCTAGATCACAGGGAATAATGGAATATGATAACTTAGTGCTGCAGCAAAATGTGCAGAAGTGTAAAGCAGGCCGTTGCCAGCATCAAGAATAATTTTGACAACTGTAACTAAAGAATATGTCACATTCTTTCTCTTCCTAAATGAATAAATCAGTACTTAGCCCTGCCTTCAAAGAATTTACAGACAGGGGAGACACATGAGAAGCAGAATGCTGTACTTATATGGATTTATATGATCCTTCAAACGAACTGTAAAGGCAAGAGCTCTAGGTACAGAAGATAACAGGAGTTTTGAGACAGAAGGAAACCTGAGTTGGACTCAGAAGATTGTGGGCTAAAAAGAAGTACGATGTGTAGGATGACAGAGGCTGTGAATATGAGATTAGGAAACAGTGAATTCATCCAGAAAGGAGGGATCAAGTCCGTAGAAGAAAACCGAAAGAGTGTTGAGGAGGGATGTTCTGTAGAAGGCCCTCAATGGTAGGATGACATTTACAGGCGAAGCGCATCCCTCTTACTCACTTAGTCTTTGCCTCACAGCTTGCCATTTTCTTCATTTGAAATGTTAGTGTGAGATGACAGTGTTTATCTTCAGAAGACCTGCCTCAGTGTTTGCATTCTTGAGTGGATTAGTTCCTTCTCTGCTTCCTACTTTATTGCCTGTGAAACTGGAATGATGCTTCTTACTCCATGGAGTTTGAGGATGATAATGTGGAAAATAAATCTTGAGCACCATGTCTAGCACAGAGATGTGTGGAAGTATTTAGTGTTGGAGGAAGTAGCAGAATGGGATGATGCAAATTTATATTTATTAAACCTTTCATAGGAAATCTGACCATGAGCATGAGTGTCTTCACATCCATTTCACACTGGGGTCAGATTCGATGTGCAATGTAAGTGGAATTCTGAAGCTAGAATTGAGTGCTAAGGAGTTAGATTTTCCTGGAACGAACATCTCAAGGGTCTTCCAGTTTGGGGGGCTGGAAATTAAATTACAGTGATTTGCCTGAAGGTGTGACTTGGAGAAATATGTGTGTGCTGAGAGTGTAGAGATGCATGTGAGATTCTGGAACCCACATTTGAGAGTGGTCTAAGATTCAAACACCTTCTAGCGAGTGGTATATTTGTTTTTGTTGCTCTGATAAAATATTATAACTTAGGTATAGGTAACTTAGGAAAGAAAGAGTTTGTTTTGGTTTATAGTTCCAGAGTGTTTGAGTCCATACTGGCAGGGAGGGTGCTGGAGCAGGAAGCTGGCTAATCGCATTTCATCTACACACCAGGAAACAGTGAACTGGGAGCTGACCCTCAGTGTCCTGCAAGGTGGTACCTCTTAAAGGCTCCATATCCTCCTCAAACAGCACCCACCAAATTGGAACTAAGTATTCAAAAATTGGAGTTTATGGGAGACATTCCTCATTCAAACTACTACTAGTAGTAATCCTTCAAACTTAACTCAGAGATCCTCTCCAAGTTTCTCCAAAGCGAGCCTTTTGCTGGACGTGTTTCTAAAATACGATTTTACCTCTAGCATTCTGATACTGGGCTATATTCCTTTTGCACTTTTTTTTTGTTTTTTTTTTCAAGACAGGGTTTCTCTGAGTAGCTTTGTGCGCCTTTCCTGGAACTCACTTTGGAGACCAGGCTTGGCCTCGAACTCACAGCGATCTGCCTGCCTCTGCCTCCCGAATGCTGGGATTAAAGGCGTGTGCCACCACTGCCCGGCTTCCTTTTGAACTTTACACATAATGTAATGTCTCATTCAGCACAGGGTATAGGTATGGTGCCATTGTTGGACAACAGCTCAAAGCAAGGAACTGTCAGTCATTGTTATCAATGTATTGTAACTAAGGTACTCTCAAATTTATGCTTGCTGCTTTTACTGATTTACAAGTTGTTGGAATAATGGGTGTACAGGGCTGGGGAGATATCTTAGTTAATAAACCACGAAAATGTGGTAGTCTGAGTTCAATTCCAGAATCCACACAAAGCCAGATGTGGAGGCACATGCTTGTATTTACAGTACGGGGAGGGGGTAGAAACAGGAAGATCTTTGGGGCTCCCTGGCCAATCAGCATAACTTAATTTGTGAGCCCCAGGTTCCAGATAATGTACCACGGGTAGACTACTCCTGAGGAGTGACACCTGATATTGTCCTTTGGCCTCCATAAACTCTTGTACACACATGCACAGAACATATAAAGAACAGTGAGCTGCTTCCATAATACCCCTCAAATAGATCAATGATGATAATTTGAGATAGTATCTATATGTGTTACAATAAAGAACAGTGAGCTGCTTCCATAATACCCCTCAAATAGATCAATTATGATGTTTTTGAGATAGTATCTATATGTGTTATGCAGGCTGATCTTGAACTTAGTATAAAGTCTTCCCACCCCAGCCTCCTGAGTAAATGGAATTATGGGCATACACTATAATCTGGCTCTCAGTATTTTTTTATACTTATGGGCACACATACTTAAATATATTGAACATTCTGGGTGGTGGTGGTGCACACCTTTAATCCCAGCACTCAGGAGGCAGAGCCAGGTGGATCTCTCTGAGTTTGAGACCAGCCTGGTCTACAGAGCGAGATCCAGGACAGAAACCAAAACTACACAGAGAAACCCTGTCTTGAAAAACTATATATAAAAACATATTTGGACCTATATTATATTTGTTTTTGTTTCTGAAGTTCAGATTGTACTATCCTTAGCCTGTGGGACCCTATTCAAATTGGCTTCTGATATGATACTACTAGTTTAATGGTTTCTTTGCTACATGCTATGACAAGGACTTCCAGGTTTATTTTGTACATATCTTAATCCAGATATGGAATTATCCAGTTCCTTAAAGGATCCTGATTCTTCTTATGAAGAATGTTATATAGAAACTCACTGTGGAAAGTAAAGAATGCTGTCATTTTGTTGGTTGTACAGTTGGTTTTTTACTTGGCAGTCAACTATCAATGAGCTAGCATTTTGTATTCTGCTTCTCCCCATACACTGTAATTATGAATAGGTACATTTACTTCTGCATAATATTTGTCCAGTTTTGAATTATAAAAAAAATCTTGATTATATAGAAAAATAAAGCAAAATGTGCTGTGGATATCACTCTGTATAAATAAAGTGCTGATTGGCTAGTAGCCAGGCAGGAAGGATAGGGTAGGCGGGACAAGGAAGAGGAAAAGGCTGGGAACAGGAAGGTTGGGAGGGGAGAAACTGCCAGCCACTGTCATGAGAAGCAAAATGTAAAGACACCAGTAAGCCACAAGCCATGTGGCAAAGTATAGACTAAAAGAAATGGGCTAAATATAAGTGTAAGAGCTAGACAATGGTAGGCCTGAGCTAATGGCCAAGCAGTTTAAATAATATGAATGTCTGTATGATTATTTTATATGTGGGTTGTGGGACTGCTGGGGCTTGGTGGAACCTGAAGAGAAGCTCTCCAACTATAAAAATGTGAAAAGAATAAAGATTCATATGGTATCACATATTATCAAGACATCACATTTGTTTCATCTGTTCTTTTACTAGATCTTTTTTTTCTTTTTAAAAAACTTATAGCACCTGGTATTCCCAGGTGGCTTCCCATCCAAATACTAACCAGGCTCATCCCTGCTTAGCTTCTGAGATCAGAAGAGATTGGGTGTGGTCTCCTTTTAATATTTCTTTGCTTTCATATTATAAAATCCTAGAAGTGTATGCAAATCTTAAAATTGTCATCTTAGTAAAGATGCCATATATTACATATATATCTCCCCAGTTGGACATTTATGTTGCTTCCAGTTATTTACTATCTTATGCAATGTATCTGTCATGTAGGTGACACTCTTCTAAGAATTTCACTAAGCTTTTAACTGTTGTTACATATATAGCATGTTATAACTAAAATTCACATGGGAGATTTCTTGGAAAGAAAATCAGCATCTTTCGTTAGCCTGCCTTAAAAGAATGTGACAGTTGGAGCTCTGGTGGTTTGCACAGCCCTGTTCTTTGTTCTTTCAAGTTTTGAATAAACATTACATTAGGGTTGATGGCATTTCCTTGAATAAGAAAGAATTGGAGAGGGCTGGTGAGATGGCTCAGCGGGTAAAAGCACTTGCTACCAAGCCTGATGTCTTGGGTGTGACCTCCAGAACCCACATGGTAGAAGGCAAGAGCTGACTCCCCCAAGTTGCTCTTCATACATGGGCTCTGGCAGGTGCATGCCCTCCTCCCTCTTGCACACAGGCAATTAATTGATTAATTAATTATGTTTTAAAAAGGAAACAACTGGAACAAGAACTGAATTGAAAGCAAGATTGTTTTAGCTACAGGTTCTGGGAACTTGCACAGGATGCTGTTTTCATGCCATATATGGTGGCATATGCCTTCTAGTCCTAGTACTTGACAGGCTGAGGTGGAACCTGGGCAACATAGTGAGATGCAATCCCAGAATCAAACAGGAGGAGGGACTTGCAAGGCCTCACTCCTCCCTGAGGGTCTGTAGGCAGTTAATGGTTGCTAGAGGAGGAGGGAACATTTTTTTCAGCAGTGTGGCTGAAGATGCCCAGGTAAGATGCTCAGGCTTCTATTATCACTGTGCTCCTGTAACCAGCTCTAATGAAATTCACTGGGACACACACACACACACACACACACACACACACACACACACACACACATGTAAAAGGAGGTCTTCTTGGAAAGAGGAAGGAGATCAACAGGAATGGGATAGGGACAAGACAGGATAATAAAGGGAGTTAATATGGTCAAAATATATTATAAACATGTATGAAACTTCATTTAAATATATTTTATGTATAATATGCTTAACACATAAAAAAATAGAATTTTAGTGACACTTAAATTTTACTTCTATAGTGTAGTTAGTATAAACACAGGTAACAGAAAAGTAACAATATTGGCAGCACTTGCAGCAAAGGGATACACAACATTTAAATGTATTTCTTTTGTCTTTTTCCTGTATTTATATATTTGTACAGTTTACAAACTGTGAAAGACTATTTACCCTGTGTATTACCTTAAGTTGGTATATTAAAAATATTCTGTGTCATAAAACAGTCTCCTATGATATGGCTTGTTTGTTTATTTGTTTGAGAGAGGGTTATATAGCCTTGGCTAGCCCAGAACTCACTATGTAGTCTAGGCTGGCCTCATACTCATAGAGATCCACCTGCCCCTGCCTCCTGATTGCTATGTAATATTTGTTATATTTTGTAATATTTAATCCTGGGATTAAAGATGTTCACCATCATTTCCAGTAAGCTATGGCTTTTTAATGACCATATAAGTAGAATGGCATTAACATGCATCTTCTCAAGAAATATCACTTTTAACCATTTCATACTCCTTTTAAAGATGTGTAGTTTTATTAATTTTTTGACAGTTTTATATAATGTATTTTGATCATATGTACCTCCCAACTAATTCCTACCTCCCTAACCACTTGAACTTCTTGTCCTATTTTGTCCTTTAAAAAACAAGCCATGGAATTCAGTTGTGCTTTCCAATATACTCCTGAATGTGAGGCCATCAGCTGGAGTATGGTTGACCTACTAGGAACAGCACATTTATAGAAAACTGACTCTCCTTCCCCCAGAGCCATCACCTGTCCATACTTCTTTGGTTAAGGATGGGGCCCTGTAAACTTTCCTCCTCTATGGTAGAATGTTGACTTGCTTGATACAGGCATGCACAGCTACTTGGAGTTCATGAGTGCAGCAGCATTTCATGTCCTTGGTGTTTACTGGTTTATTATAAACAATGTATGTAACTGTAGATGTTTACCTGGCTGTGGATTGATGGGTGTGACCCTTCTTCCACATGACCTTATGTTGGAGGTGCAGTGAAATGTTGATTTCTATAACAAACATACTGGCTTTAATTGCTATGGTCATATTAATTGCATATTGTCTCTCTTGTACTTTCTTATTAGGTTATTATTATTATTATTATTATTATTATTATTATTATTTTGGTTTTTGAGACAGAGTTTCTCTGTGTAACAGTCCTGGCTGTCCTGGAACTTGCTTTGTAGACCAGGCTGGCCTTGACCTCACAGAGATCCACCTGCCTCTGCCTCCCAAGTACTGGGATTAAAGGCATGCATGGCCACTGCCCAGCTTGAGGTTATTATTGCATGAAAAGTGAAGAACTTAGCACTTTGTATCAGTTAAGTTTTAGAATGCTTTACTGGTTAGCAAGAAACAGCATTCATTGCTAAGATAATCATTCAGACACTCAAGTCTATGCTTATATATTTTTAAAATCATTCTGGAGATGAAAAATTCAAGACCAAAAAGCGTTTATTGTTATATATTCTTCATACAGTGTTGGGTCTCATTCAGACAATTTCTTTCAAGTATATCATATATATTGACCATGTTCACTCTTCCCCATTCCATCATTTTAGTTCCCCACTCTTTTTCTGTTTCCCAACTTGTCTTCTCCTTCCATAATCTTTCTTATGCTTTCATGACATAAAATTATATTAAATGGTTTTATTTATCTATAAAAAGTTCTAGGACCCTTAAAGAAAATGTGGCATTTGTTTTTCCGCACCTGACTTTTTTACTTAGTATAATAATCTCTTTTATTCTGTTTTTCAGCAAATATGGTTTTATTATTATTTATGGCTGTGTATGAAAATAATTCAAGTGAATTTTCAGATGCTAAAGATACATATACTCAGATTCTATTTTGGGAAATCCTCAAATAACTGTAAAAAGCATGGTCTCTGAAGTTAGTCCTGGATTGGAGTCCAAACCTCCCATTGTTGTGTGGGATTGAGTAAATTTTTTTCTTTTTTCTTTTGCCTTTCAGAGCTTTAATTTCCTATTGTGACTGGGCCAGAAAGGAAACGAGACTGTCCTTGGGGAGTCTGTATAAAGGGAAAGATATCTAAACACAGTCTTATGGTAGTATCTGAAGAGCTGCACACAGTGATGCCAGGTCTGGGGGAAAGACATCATCTCCTCCAGGAGAAATAAATCAAAGGGGTGACATTTGAGATAGGCCTCCAAAATGAATAACAATCAAATGTCACATGAGGTAAGTCTACAGAGTCACAATTGGGAAGTCCTGAAAAGAGAACCACTAAATTAATGAGCACATCTGGTCAGATCACATACTCATTCCTACTGAACTACAGGAAATTCTCTGCTCAAGTTATTTTTTTCTCTTTTTGATACTGGGCCATATTTATTCCAGATAGCTTTGAACTTGGTAAGTGTATGAGGATGGCTTTGAAATCCCAATCCTCCTTGTATCAACCATATGAATGCTGGGATTATAAGCATGTGATATCACATCTAGCTTCATGTTAAGTTTTCTTGTCTACAACACCCAAAGTCACTTCCTAACTACATTATCTATTTATGTCACAGAGTATCTAACATTTGAACAAGCAATTTCTTTAAAAACACATAGCTTGATCTGCTTGGGAGGCACCCAGGCTGTGGGACCAGGACCTGTCCTTAATGTATGAGCTGGCTGTTTGGAACTTTGGGCTTACACAGAGACACATGCTCAGCCTGGAAGGAGGGGACAGGACATGCCTTTACTGAATCCACCAGGTTTAAATGAATCCCCAGGGGTGTCTTGGTCCTGGAGGACATGGGAATGGAGGGGAGGGGCTGGAGGGAAGGTGGGGGTGGGAGCAGGAGGAGGGAGGACAGGGGAACCCATGGCTGATGTATAAAATTAAAACACAAAATAATAAAAAAATTAAAAAACCATGAGTTGGTAATACATGAAAATATATTCAAACTCAGTAGCAATCAAAGAAATCTAAATGAAATTGTCAAGAATTAAAAAAATTATGTCTACTATCAAAGATGAATCATGGAAACCAAAACTCTACCTATCCTTTCTGAAAGTCTATTTGTTACAGTGCATCCAAAAGCTTTATGAATAACTCTACCCTGTGAATTAGAAATTTCATTTATAGGAATTAATCCTAACTATAGAAATCTTTGTTTTAAAGGGTCATAATATCATTTAAACTAGTCAAGATCTGGGAGATATACATAGAGCATGTGCTTAGCATGAGTGAAACCCTGGGTTCAATTTGTCAGCAAAACAAGCAAACATAATAGACCTTAGTCAAAAGACAAAGAAGCAATATAATAATAAATAGTAAAATACCTAGTGTCCAAGAACAGAAGAACCACATAAATTTGTCACTGTAATAATTATGTTACTATTTTTTTAATATTTATTTATTTGTTTGTTTGTTTGTTTGTTTATTTATGTTTTTGAGGCAGGATTTCTCTGTGTAGCTTTGTGCCTTTCCTGGATCTTGCTCTGTAGACCAGGCTAGCATCAAACTCACAAAGATCTGCCTGCCTCTGCCTCCCAAGTGCTGGGATTAAAGGTGTGCATGACTACCACCCAGGTATGTTACTATTTATAGCACTTAAAATATTCCTCATATTATATTCAATATCTCAGCAACCTATAAAGTAATTGTATAAGAGAATGCCAAATAGGATTTTCTGTTACCATACAAATGGTAAATAGAATGCACAGCTAAACAGTAGAGGTAAGATCCTACAAGGTAAAGAGAGCAGTCAGTAAGCAGGGCAGACGTTATTCTAAGACTTAAAGAAGTTATAGTGTGAGATATTCTAACCCAGCAATGGCATGTGTCCCTCCCTGTACATCAACCTTTGCCACAATCCACAAGAGACTAGGGAGAAATTGTGGGCCCCCTGATCTAGTGGGTTCTAAGAGAAATCAACTACAGGAGTTAAGGGGAAAGAAAAGAAAAAGGGAGAGAGCCCATGCCTGGTGAATATTTGTTTAGGCAGGCAACTTACAGATCTGCCTGCTCCAATCTGGACAAAAGGGAAATGGAATGAGTAGAGGCAGGAAGCTATCACCCCACCATTGGTATAGAGAGAAGTCTGATGGGTCTAGTGGGCTCATGGAAATTTCTGGTGTTAAGCCCACTCTATCTGAGAGGGCTCAGGGCAGTAGAGGAGAGCAGAGAATTGTCTGACAGAGAACAATAGAGCTGAATACAGTCTTTATGTCTGAAGACCATACCACAGTGAAGAGACTCATCCTCCAAATGCATATCTAGGCAATGCTGGTTAAGCAACTGGGAACTCTGTTCAGGAGAATCCAAAGCAGCCAGCAGCTGTAAGTCCTTGTTCCTTACTCCCGTACCCATACCTCATAGAAGAACAAGTAGAGTCTAGAAGGGTACAGTAAAGAAATATCAGCGATTGTGCACATTCTCCACAGTGAGAAACAGAACAGAGTTGGGGAAAAAAATAATACAAAACAAATCTACCATTCACATCTGCAGAACCACTGGAATAGTCTGAGGTAGACCAGATACATGGAAAATTTTCAGTGATGGATTTTGAATAATCTAGCATGGCCAGAAAGTTGTATGGGCTCTGTATGAGGATCATGAAGGAGAAATGATTTGATGAGGTTTAAAAATATAAACACTAGGGCCAGCTATGATGGTGCATATCTCTAATCCCAGTATTCAGGAGATAGAAGCAGTCAGATCTCTGTGACTTTGAGGCACTCTGGTCTACTTAAGTGAGTTTCAGGCCAGCCAGGGCTACATAGTGAAAGTCTTAAAAATTGTGCACACACACACACACACACACACACACACACACATGCACACATGCACATGCACACACACACGCACACACACACAGAGGTGAAGGTTCTTGCCACCAAGCCTAACAACTTGAATGAAATCCCTAGAACCCACATGATAGAAGAACTGACTTGCAGAAGTGGCATGTGTTCTGATCACCACATGCATGTCATGGCATGCACACCCTCCCCACAAACAAACAAAATCAAATAACTGTAATGTATTTTTGAGACAGGAACTCACTATGTATTGCTGACTGGCCTTGAACTCACAGAGCTCTACATGCTCCTGAGTGCTGATGTTTGACACTATTCCTTGCTATAGTCAAAAATATTTTTTTGAGAAAGAGTCTCACTATGTAGCCCTGGCTGACCTAGAACTCACTATGTAGGCCCAGCTGGTCTTGAACTCACAGGGATCCATGTGCCTCTATTTCCTGAGTGCTGGGATTAAAGGTGTGCACTACTATATCCAGCTATAAAAATTTTAAATAAAATAAAAATAGTGATTTACTTTTATCCTAAGTAAATCAGAGCCTGTAAGGGATAGAACTTGAGGTAGGTGTCATTCAAAAGTTCATATGAGTTTGCCTATCCACTGATTAAAAACCTTCATGTATAGAGAAAAATGGAGGTACAAATGTCATGGTGTTCTGGAAATGAATCTTTTTGTGAGACTACCCAAGGTGGCTGTTCAGTTGGACTTTACTAATAGCAATGTTTACAGATTGCTGTTGTGGACACTAATGTGTAAGATGCTTTCCAACTGCTTTTTAAACCAAGGAGAATGATACTAAGTACTTGCTTATTTGTACAAACTTCCATCTCAAAGTTTTCTATTAACTGTAGTTGTGGTTGAGATTTATGCCAGAAAATACTATGCTTTTTGTCACTATGTGTGGTGTATATGTTGATAATGCACAGTGTACCTCTAAAGATGCCTACCCTATAAACTGTTGAATTTGTGTGATAAAAAGTACAACAGAGTTTAGAGCATCCTGAAAAATCACAGAGCAAATATTAGTTAACAAATAACTAAAATGCCTGTCTGTACATGAAAGTAGCACCATTGGTTTACATTGTGAGAGATAAAAATATTCCAGCAAGAAGTCACACTACAATGGTAACAGTAAGGACTTAGAAGAGAGAGATGGCCAAACTTCAACTTTTTAGTCTTCTTCCCCATTTATTTTCAGGCTGACCCCAAACTCCTGGGCTCAAGGTGATCATTTTTTTGGTGACTGAATAATATCCTATTATATATTGATCTGAATATCATGCTTTATTTATGCATTTTCATTAGAGCAGTTTGGTTGTTTTTACTGCTTGCCTATTATGAATAATGCCATTATGACCATTCATGTGTTAGTTTTTGAATGGATATGTTTTTAATTCTCTTGGTCATATGTCTAAAATAATTTTTTGGTCATATAGCATGTTTAACCTGTAAGATCAAAATGGTTCTCAAAGTTGATCCTATTTGAGGTCCTTATTATTCATAGACACAAATAAGTATTTTCTATTTCCAAACATTCAGAGAATTTATTGGAGTTGGGGGAACAGTATTTTTCAGTGTTTTGTGTGTTTAGAGAAATAGACTTTGTTATGGCTAAGTCTAAAGGGGCTTCTAATTGTTATTGGCTTTGAAAAAGAGAAATCAAACATTTTCCATGCATAGTGATTTAACTTTGTATTGAAGACTCCGCAATACACACAGACTTACATAATTGCTCCTTTTTTGAAGGTCCATTAGATATAAATCTTCCCCTTTGAGAATCCAAAGAAGCTTTCTTTTGGAAAACTGTGGCTCAGAAGAAGAGCACTAAGAAAATACAGACTACTCATTGCAAGCAGGGTGCCTCTCTCTGAAGATGTCAACTATATGCTCTTTGGCCTTTAGGAGCCTAGAGTATAATTAGTTAATGGGTAACAGTCAGAGAACCACTGAGAAAGTGCTATAGTGTTGACATAAAGTACTGTGAGAGCACAGAAGAGTGATAGTTAAAAGATAGGATGATCAGAGAAGGTTTTCATGAGATGTAATATGAACTAGGTTTAGAAGGACCAATAAGAGTTGGTCTAGCAGAAGAGAAGAGAAGAACTTTGTAAGAGAGTACACCTTGTAAGACTGGCTACAGCGTGCTGAATGATTGGAATGGAGCTGAAAAATGGGAGAAAAGGTGTTATTTGTAAGCTAATTATTAGGCTCTTAAACGGTAAATCCATTTAATTTACTTAATGTGGTCAAATGTATTCAAATACATGTGTCTTTTGCTTTTTATTAGTGTATTTATGGACTATGAAAACATGGAAAGGAAGAGGTGTGAGAAAAAGTTTATAGAGAAATTAGACAAGAAGTTTGCTCATCAATCTGTCAATATAAGTCAGGGCTGGGAGATATTTCTTAATACCATAGGCAGCCCCTGTACTCCAGGTAAGGAAGTTGAGGCTTTTATCCTATTTCTGATGTTAATTGAACTTTATGCCTTTGGCCAGTTCACTTCTTATTGAGATTCATCCTCAAGAAAAGACAGTACTGCTTGACCACAAGCTGGATTCTATGCGAAGAACAGCTTGCATTTGCTCATTAAATACTTTCAGAGATAAGAAAATTGATCAATAGAAAGACTAAAGAAAATACTGAGGGTTACATTCTAGTAAATGAGATGGATGGGATGGAATATGTTCAGAAGAAATTAATTAAATGGACATAAATCTAATATTCAGGTCACAAGAGGAAAGGGTAGGTTTATATCAGGTTGTAGAAAAACTTGGAATGCCATGGTTTTTTTTTTGTTCTGTAGCTAATAGGGAATCATAAAACTTTCAAATTAAACCTTAGAAATATTCTCATTTAATGTTAATCAAATGTAGGGTGCAATATATTTAAGCATACATCATTATTTTATATACCACTACACAAGAAAACAACAAAAAAGCCATTGTGGGGCTGGAAAGATGACTCAGTGGCTAAGATCACTTACTGGTCTTGCAGAGGACCAACATTTGGTTCTCAGCTATATCATGCATCTCACAACTGCTTATTACTCCAGCTCCATTAGGGTCCAAAATATCTGCTTCAGTGGATATCTGCACTCACATTTGTGTACCTACATGCTGCAACACATGTGTGCACCCATAATTAAAATAAAAAACCCTATAAGAAAAACCGTGGTTTCAGAATGTAGCCTGGACTAGCCTGAAAATCATTCTATAGCTCTGACAGAATCTTTAACCTTCTCCCTCGTCTAGGTGCTGGGATTATAGGAATTTGTTGTCAAGTTCAGCTTGGAAAGAACATTATTAAACTTTACTGGACATAGATGTGCAGTCTGTCACATGCATACATTCACAATAAGGAAAAATACAAGTGAAAGCCTGGCTGCTAGACATGGCAGTTCCTATCTATAATCCAGCAGTCAGTGGCTGAAGCAAGAGGACCATGAGTTGAAAACCAGCCTAGGCTACAGAGTGAAACCCATTTCAAAACAAACTGGTAATACTGGTAATGTATTCCTAAAGTGTCTTCATATTCAGTTCTCTATCTCTCAATCACCTTTTGACTTATTGATCATATTCATCTATATAAATAAATGCGCTGAGGAATGTTGATTATATAACACTTCTTTAAAATATTTTGTGTATTTGTTTTGGGGCTGGGGAGCATTCAGTAAGCATGTGAAAGTCAAAGGACAACTTGCAGGAGCTGGCTCTGTCCACTGTGTGTGTTCTAGGGATCAAACTCAGGTTTTCAGGCTTTGCAGAGTTGTCTAACCAGGCAAGGCGACTCATGACAGTCTTCAAAAGTTATTCACATATTCCACGCATTTAATTGTATTTTGACATCCGTAGAGATTAATCCTTTTCCTCTGAAATGCCCTTAAATTATTTGTTTAGGGTTGTATTTGTGTAACTGCATTACCAGAAAAGACAACCAATTATACCCATGTGCAGACAGTGACAGTTTGTATGACTGAGGCTTATAAGACACCATTTGCAGGAAGAAACATTCTAATTTTGATATTAATTTTTAATACTGAAATATAGTATTGGAGACCTCACAGTGGTGGGATTCTCAGGACCAAAACTTAGAAGTAAGGAATGTAGATTCTGGAACCAAACTGCTTACATTACATGCCAGGCCCCTTCATTTGTAAGTTTTGTGACTTGGGGCAAGTTCCTTCACCTCTAGGTCCTCATCTGGAAGATTTGGATAATAACACTTGTGTTATAAAATTGTTGAGAAGAATAACTACAAAGTACTTAGACTAGTGTCTGATACCTCTTAATTCTCTCTCCCCCATCTTACACACACACACACACACACACACAGACACACACACAGACACACACACAGACACACACACACACACACACACACACACACACACACACACACATATATATACATCTGTCTGTATAGAATTACCATCTGTAGAGCATTTCAGTATATCTTCAAGCCTATTGAATAGATAGTAACTTAGAACACAGAGATAATTCCCTGATAGCCTTATACCTACTCCACAGCAGACCTGGAATGTGTGGCTTCTGACTCTTTCCATTGTTTTATGTTGTCCCCACTTCTTCTGGTTACATTGGTAACATGGACAGAGGATTGTGGCTACTGTTTCTTAGTGTTAGCCTACATTTGGAATAAATACTGGTCTTTTCATTTTTGACATGTCTACATATTGGAGAATGCTGGAATTATTTTGGCCCTAGTACTGTCTATCAAAGATTCGACTTGATTTATGTTTTTTGACAATCACTAGTTTTCTGAACAGAACTTAGTATGCAGGCATTATTCATCTGAAGGGGATGTTTTTACTCACTCATTTTTAAATTTAGTAGGGAAGTTGTATCTAGTATTACATATCAGACTTGGGTAAACCCTGTGAGCTGAAGTTTGGAGTATGACAAGGCCTGTCCCCTCTCTGTAAAAGCCACTTCAGCTTTCTCCTTGTCAAGCATGTCAAAGCTCCTACATAACCTTTTTCCAGCTATGCCTCTAGTTGACTATTAATATTTCTGCTTTCTCCCCCTGTAAGCAGAGCGGGGAGATGGAAGAGACAAGACAAACTTCCCTGGAGTGCAATATACATGTAAGAGGCTCTTCTCCCTTTTTAACCCCAGGCTTAACTCTTGCAAGCTTTTCTGAATAAGCTGGGTTTTGTGAACATCTTCTCTTTTTTCTGTACCCTTGGAGCACAGGGTATAATTAATTATCTGGGGTCATAGCTTCATTTATTATACTCTTCATTGTCTCTCTTTATTAGGAGCTGTGCTAGAGAGATAGACAGCACATGCCAGTACAGCCACCAGGGCTCAATTGAGGCCCTGAAAGGAAACTTCTAAGATGAACACATAGAACATGTAGACATGAGTCTAAAATAAAGATTCAGTTTCAGAGTTAAAGGGCCAGACAAAGATAAGAAGTAGATCAGAAACTCTGGCTCTGCTGGGACAAAGGCAACTACAGAGACAATGTGGTCCTGTTTTGAGATCCCATAGCATGAATCTTTGCTCTGCAAACCGCTTTCTCCAGTAAAATCTCTTTGAGTCATAGGTGCAGTTTCTGTTTACAGCTAGATGCTTCACTGACAAGATGATGGAGACCATTTTTGAACAAATGATTATATTTAGCTTGACTGGACATCTTCTGTGGTTGTAGCTAAAGCTTTTGGAGTCAGACCCACTTGTTTTGAATTTGGTTTTTCTACAAGTGTATTTTAGGCAAATATATTTAGTATCTGTTTCTCTTTTCCTCTCCACTTCTGTTCCCTACTTTCTCCCTTCAACCTCCCTTACTCCCCCCACCACCTTAGAACAATGTAATTCTATCAATGAGGTGGGAGAAAAATGTGCTTCCACCTCAGTATATAAGAAATACTGAGACATACTTCAGGTTCCTTGAGTCCGGGATCTGTAGCTTTTGTGCTGTGTGCCTAGCGCAATGTCATGTTGGCTTGCATTTGTTTATCTTTTAAGTATTCCTTGCATACTTGCTAGATGTAAGACATGGTACCAAAGGTTTTATTTGAGTAATTTCATGTCCTCACACATCTTAATACCATAGACATGCTATTGTTCAATTGAGGAAATATTTATATTTGTCATACTACATGTATGTTCTACCTCTGTTTAGGATATTTTGTATATTAATATATATTTAGGATTATTGTCATATTGCATATAGTACTATGTATACATTCCTACCTCTGTTTAAGCTATTTTGTGTATTGTCACAATCTTGAAGTCATTGTCCTTGTACTGTACATCTGCTTACAGACTGTTTATCTTGTTAATGTGAATTCTTAGTCCTTAAGTTATTTTAATGGAGACTTACTGAGTTATAACCACTCACAATTGTCATTTCTGTAGTTATGTAAGGTTCTTCAGACTTACAGAAACATATGGCAGATGGATAGGTAGTCTTCAAATACTTCATAGACCTAGAGAATATTGCATTTAAATAATTTAGAATTCTGTTGACATAAGACACGATTGCTCCTGACAGCATCGATCTGATCCCGAGATAATGTTGGGCTTCTGAGACATTTCCATTTAGAAGTTTGTCTTCTTCTTGGCATAAAAAAAAAAATGGCCTATTGGGCAAAGAACTGCCCCTGCCTAGACTGTTGACAGTACGAATACTGTCCCTTTGGTACGAGCAGGACACAAGGAAAAACAGCTGTTGAACTCTGCCAAGACAGGGTAGGATAGTCTTTCAAAAAAGCTGCTTCTAAAAATGGTCTGACAGATATTCTAGGCCTGTAGCCAATTTGAACACACCAACAGTACTGAGAAATTCTAGGTGAGTGTCCAGGCTGCCAGATGTCTCTGTCTATGCTTGCAAGACTCCCAAAAGTTACTTGCATCCTTCTCCCATTTCTCAGGTATTATTATATTCCTTCTCAGGTCTTTAATGGGATTAGAGACTAACAGTTATAATTACAATCTCCTTGTATCTTAGCTAGAACATATTAAGTATTAGATTCAGGTTCTTCAATGTAGGACATCTTTTGTAATGATCTCTGTAACAGGTCATTTACCTATGTTCCAGACTCCTCTGGATTTTAGTATTTGTTTCTTGATTGGTAGTGTTCTTGTTGGTATAGTTTCATCTTGTATAGGTCATTATTCCTTAATCCTCCAGGACAATATTTGGTAATCATCCCTATTGTAATAGGGTTTTTATTAGGTTAGAATTTTCTTATTTAGACAAAACAGGGAGATGTAGTAGGTAGCTGTTCCAGCTTTGACGTTGAAACACTGCCCCTAGAGTGACAGCAGGTAACTGCCACACCTGCCTATGACCTGCCCCTGGGGCGTGGCTGTGAGAGAACCCTTAAAGACTCGAGGTGAGTATGTGTTTGGCCCTTCTGGATGGGACATCAAGCCAGAGTTCTCTGCTGGATGGTACCCCATCTCTCCCGGATCCTGTAACCAACCCCTATTGACTGTAAGTGATCCCAGAAATAAACCTCTCTTGATTACCAGATAAATTACGTGTAATTGCCTCATTAATTACAGTAATAGATTAGCATTGAGCTGTGTGCAATCCTTTCTAATTATCTTCATAAGCTTGCTCAGATTGACATGGTCAGGTACAAAGAAGTTGGGTTTTTGTCTGGGATGATATCTGCATCTCACCCTTGTGTCATCCATTTTTGCCTATCACTAAAATGTTAGTAGGGTGAAGCCCTCTGAGGAACTAGATTCTTCTGCTCCTACTGAGAAGGTGTGGTATTGCTCAAAGGTCTCACTCAGCTTGTGTAGATGTAACTGTCTTGTTAAATAAGAAACACAGAGCCAATTGCAGTGTTAAAAGCCAAGAGGTCAGAGCAATAGCTGAGAGCTGAAAACCTTACCCTTCACTGCTGCTCTGTCTTTCCTCTCCACAAGAGAGCTACTTCTGTGTGTTTTTTTTCTTTTTTATAGACTTTCTGTTCTGCTTTCTCATTGGTTGTAAATCTAGCCACATGACCCCCTTGTCACTGCCTGTCTGTACAGACCTCCAGGTCTTCTATGGTTGGTATTGAGATTAAAGGCGTGTTGCCATGCTGGCTGTATCCTTGAACACATAGAGATCCGCCTAGCTCTGCCTCCCAAGTGCTGGGATTAAAGACGTGCACCACCACCACCCAGTTTCTGCTATGGCTTGCTCTGACCCCAAGGCAACTTTATTAATGTGCAAATAAAATCACATTTCAGTACAAATAAAATATCACTATAAGCTTGTAGGTATGGGGTCAGTAGTTGCTGACTTCCCTTGTCTGTACTTCCCTAGTCTGTGCACTTCTATATAATGTTGGAATCACTAGAGGTTCTGACCAGAGTCAGAAGAAGTAAGGGTGAAGGAGGGAGGAAAAGAAGGTAGGCAAGCCAGAGAAATAGTCTGTTCTAGTGAATACATGTGGGTATAGTTCATAGAACCCTTCTAGCTAAACGTTTGTCTAAAGCCTTTTATCATACAGTGTACTTCAACTTTTTAAGAAGAGGACAGGCTTGTGTAATAATGTTTATACTACTGTTATTTTTAAAACCCAAAACCTGGAAGCCCACTCAAATAGGTGCTATGTTGCACAACTGCACAATTCATAATCATTAATCATTTCAGGTGAATCACAGCCACCCTGTGTTGAGTCTTTTTAAAAGTTTGTACATTTTATTTATTCATTCTCTCTCTCTCTCTCTCTCTCTCTCTCTCTCTCTCTCTCTCTCTCTCTCTCTCTGTGTGTGTGTGTGTGTGTGTGGCAGTTGACAATTTGAAGGAATCAGTTCCCTCCTTCCCACTATGTAGATGTTAGGGATTGATCTCAGGCCATCAGATTTGGTGGCAAGTGCCTTTACTACTGAGAAACCTTGCCAGTTCCTGTTTAATCTTCTTATCAATCAGATGAGTTAGGTTATGGAACCCTTATTTTTATAGGCCAGGAAATGATGCTCATAGAAAGACCAGTCTTATTCAAGGTGAGAGGTTATCCATCACTACTCTGAAGGTAATGAGCAGCTGATCAATTGACAAACCAAGGTCTCCTGTGTCCCCATCCAGTGCTGGGTAATGTTATCATCCACTCATTGCAATAACAGAAATTTCTATTAAAAAAAAAAAGAAAGAAAAGAAAACTCACTTGCTCAGTGTTAACAGTCCAAACAGAGAGAAATCTGTTGTGTTGGTGGTCAAAACCCTTTCCTAATGAGCTTTGCATTATTCTCCTGTGGTCTTGTGCTCACACTTAGTAAGGAGGAAGCCAAGGCAAGGAGACAGCAGGGACATTTTAATTAAGTTGGGGGGGGTAGAGGTTGCTTTTAATCAGATCTTCATAGTTGCAGTTTCTAGAAAGTATCTTTAGATCTCTTGCTCTTGCCATATCAGCACTTCAGTTTGGTTCTCAGAATGAGTGCTTAGAGAGTCAGTGATAAACTAGCTGACTTCCCTGTGGAGATACCTACTCCCTGGAGAACAATGGTCTTAAATTAGACGAAAGAAATGCTAGCTTACAGCAGGAAGTGATGTGAACAGAAGGAGTTATTATTGATTAGATGATTCAGAAATCTAAACAGTCTGAAAAAATTGTTCATTCTAATTTTCCTTGTTGAATATGCGTCAACACTGACTGACTGCTTCCCCTGAAGTTATCTCTTTTTTCTCCTTGGTAGCACCTAGTTTCTCTTCAGCTGTCTAAGTGTGCTTCTTAAGAAGTTGGCTTCATCTACCCTGTATTTCAGTGTGGCTAGACAGCACATTCCATCTTGCCCTGGCCTCCATAAGTATTTAACTAATTGGCCCTAGGCAGGTACAGTGTGAATGTATTTTCATTGGTGGGATAGGTGGCTGTGAAGTCTGCATTCTGCTACCAACTTGGTTACTATAAGAAGTGACAATCCTGACTTGGGGCTTACAGTGCAGTTCACGTTGTTATGATATGTAGCAGGTGCCTTCCCGTTAGGCCTGCTGTGAGGACTGAATGGGATCTTGATTATAAAGCACCTTACAGAAAGCCTAGCAGAAGATGTAAATTTGGGTTTTAAATATTTTTATAAGCTGCACAATGACAAAACCCAACTCAGACAAAGTTAAGAAAGAAATAGAAATGTATTTGAGTGATAGTAAGGAAGCTTATAAAACTGGAAGAAGTATTTCGGATACCAGGGCAACTCTGGCCTTGGACATACAATCCTACTTAGGGCTTCCAAAGTTCTAACTACATTTCTTACTGTTCGGTTATGGTTGGTTTGCTTTTTCCCTGTTAGATAAGCTTTCTCCAGATGATAGGCAAGAAGTTTGCAATCAGCTCATGCCACCTCCTTCCCCACTTAGCCTATGTCTGAGACTCTTACAAGGTCTCTGTTCTTAGAACTCTAAATTAAAAGGCCTGGAATAGCCTAGGTCAGACTTCTGTCTACATCTTGCCTAATCACTGTGGCCAGGGATTGGAGAACCATGCCACTCAGCCCAGAGCCACATGTATTCCACCTGATTGCAATGATAGAGAGGTCCTGTTTGTACTGCATAGAGTAGTTTCCCAAAGGGAAATGGAATCATTGCTAATTATAAAGCATGTGTCTACAGTTTGACTTTTTGTCCTATGTATGTTCATCCCTTTTATCTTTCTAATAGATTGGGGGAAGTGAAAGTTAAAAAATGGGGGGGGGGGGATAAAGTATATTCTTGTGTGTTTATATGTAGTAAGTAAATCCCATGCATTGTTTTACTGTATTTATTTAATTTTTATTATTCTGTGAGGTAGATAATATACTCACTTTACCCAGAAACAAGCTCAAATTAAGGAACTTACCCCAGGGTGATAAAGTGATAAAGCCTAACACACTGGATCCACTTATCTCCAAAGCTTATTGGTCATTTCTGTACTATGTTCTTCAAAATAAAGTGAGCTTGACATGCCCCACCATCTCTCTCTAATCTCAAACCCTGGTTAGAATTTGAAATGAGGGGTTGGAGAAACAGCTCAGGGGTTAAAAGCACTGGCTCCTTTTTTGGAGGCCCTGTGTTCAGTTCCCAAATGGCAACTCACAACCAGCTCTAACTCCAATTCCAGGGGATCTGACATCCCCTCTTGGCCTCTGAGGGCATTGCATGTATGTGATGCACACATGCAAGCAAAACACCCACACATAAAATAAAAATGAAATTTAAAAATTTTAAAGGACTTGAAATGAAGGCTAGGGAGATGAATCAATCAAAAGTACTTACCACTCCTATGTGAGGACTTGAGCTTGTGTCCCCAACACCAGCATGAAAAGCCAGGGGCATCCTCGATGCGTTTATAATCCCAGTGCCAGCAAGAGGAAAGTTCTGGAGCCCCATGACCAGCTAGCTTAGACACATAAGATGTAGAGGGCTAGAGAGATGGCTGGCTCAGCAGTTAAGAGCACTTGCTGCTCTTCCGGAGAACTGGAGCTCACCATTGCCTGTAACTCCAGTTTCAGAGGATCTAACACCCTCTTCAAGCCTCTTTGGGCACCTGCATGTATGTGCACATACATATAACAAAAAAAAAAAAAGTCATGTGAACACATGAGCTTGTACACACGCAAATACAACACACATTAATTAATTAATAGGAATAAATTGAATTGTAGGATTTCCAGACATGTCATTCTTGTTCCATCCCACAGTAGAAAAAGGAAGTCTTCTTCCAAACAAGAATACTAGAATGGGGATATAGCTTAATGCTAGAGTGCTTACTTGTCGTACACAAGGCCTCTGGTTCACTCCGCAGTACTGCAACAAAATTAAAACAAAACAAAAATTAATAAAAATAAAAATGAAAAAATAATTTTAAAAAGGCTATGAATTTGAAAGAGAGCAAGGAGGGGTATATGGGAGGCTTTGGAGAGAGGAAAGGGAAGAAATGAATGCAATTATAATCTCAAAAATAAATGAAAAAAGCAGTAGTACTGTGATTGACCTCAACCTTGAGAACACATTTCTGAACATGGTCTTTTATTTTAAATAATGTTTAAAGTCATAGCATGAGCAGGATTTCTGTATTTGAGCCCTACTGCTTACTAGGCAATGTATTCTGTGTCTTGGTTTACTCATCTTTAAAGTGAGGCTTGTGATAGAATTTAGCTCATTAGGCTTATTGTGAAATCTAGATGAGTCAATATATAAAGTGCTGAGAACAGTGTCTTGTACACAACAAGTGTATATCAGCTGTCTCTATTGGGAATATCATTGTTATTCATCATAATGCCCTCCTCTGCTTAATGCAAAACAGATGAACCTTTGCATAGGGAATCATTATTCTGCTCCTTTGGTTCATGCCTGGGATATATATGCTTCACAAAGGAACAAACCCACCTCAACATAATCTAAGGCAGAAATAAACTAATTGTGATCTGGATTGAACAGCACTAAGGGAGAAGCATTTTCCATTCCTTCTTGTCCTGTATATACATGTATATTCCCATCTGTATCACCTTATTATACTTACATGCTGGTCTTTAAACGGGAAAGTTTAAATATTAAACATCCTATGTCAGCCTATGGGACATTGATGAGTCTGATATGCAGAGTTACTGCCTTGGAGGCACTCAGGGTGATATGACAGGATAGTATAAGAAGTATGATGAGCTTATTTGACAGAGGCCAGAAGCCATGGAGATTCGATATATGTAGCTTCTGAATGACTTGGAATGTGGCTTCCTTGGTAAGGACCTAGAACATTGTGGCTGACTTTCAGGGTTGCAGAGGCTCCTCCAGAGAACCTGAGCATACTGTATGATAAACCAGCTGGTAAGGGTATAGCAAATAGGAGATTTGTCACTATGTAAGCTTGATGAGTGTATTGGGGTTCTCTATGAGAAAGAGAACTAATATAATGAATATACGCACACAGAATTTATTATAGCTGCTTTCAGTCATTGGTCTGACTAGTCCAACCACAGCTGTCTCCCAACAGAAAGGCCAATAATTCAACAGATGTTTGGTCTATGAGACTGGATATCTCAGGTGGCCTTTGATATACAACAGAACCCTGAAGAAGTAGTCTCTAATGCAGAAATGAACTTGACAGCAAGAGTGAGGGCAAACAGATGAAGACCAAGAGTTTACTTCTTCCATGTCCTTTATATAGGCTGCCACTAGAAAGTGTGGTCCAGATTTAAAGTGAGTCTTCCCACCTTGAAAGATCGAATCAAGAAAAAATTCCTTATGGATATACCTGGCAGCTTGGGTTTTTGGCTAATTCCATATATAGTCAAGTTGGCAGCCAAGAACAGCCATCAGAATTATTATGGAGTGCTCTAGTTCTGCATCTTTTTTATGCTTCTTCCTAGCTCAGTCCAGATGAGGACCTGATGTTATGATCTGAACCTCATTAGTAGTTGACAAATCTCAAGATTTTTGCTTCTGCATCAATGGGCATATTGGAAACTATATCACTAAATATTAAGCTCTTTGGTAATTTCTGGTCTGATTATGGATCTGTTGGCACTGTAACAATATATTTATTATACTGTTAAATTATTTTTCATATCAGATATTTTACAATGAATACTTCCATGAAGAAAACTATTTCAAGATGAAAGTGAGTAGTTCTAGTCTTTGCTTTCAAAAGTCTCATAAAATGGAATGAGAATATTGTAGCGGTAGTAGCTTAACTCAGTCACTTAAATATTGGAAAATATGCAGTTTATAGTCTTCCTTCTGCTGCAAGTTTTCACTACATGATGTAATTAAAAGAATATTTAAGCTATGTGTGATGATACACACATCTAACCCCAGCACTTAGCAGGTGGAGGCTAGAGTATCAGGAGCTTAAGGCCCTACTATATACCAGGTTTGAGGCCAATCTGGACTATGTGAAGCCCTGTCTTACTTCTTGCCCACTCCCCCAAACCCTCATATTATTTTAGTAAACTCTATATTGTTAGTGATTGGAAATAACTAATTCTGATACTTGTTTCACTCCCCAGCCTCTGCCTTATTTTATGCTTAGAATTAATAAATTACTAACAGGTTCTCTCTTAATTCTTAGTTCCCTGGTGAATCTACCCACCTACTAGAAAGAATAATGGATCTCACCTTTATACTTTTTAGAACTCTGTGTATCCTTTTACTGAAGTACTTTCCATACTTTGTGCTTTCCAAGTCCAAAAGGATATCAGAACCTTTAGGATAGGGGTACTTTTATTCACCTCTGTATTTTTTTAGCATTCAGTTTGTTGCCTACTACATAATAACCATTCAACAAATATTTGAGTGAATCACTGAGACATTAAGAAATTGATGATTAGTGCTGAGGGTATAGTAAAGTACTTGTCACACAAGTTTGAAGACCTGAATTAACCCCAAAGACCCATTAAAGAAAGAGAGGAAGGGAGGGAGGGAGGGAGGAAGGAAGGAAGGAAGGAAGGAAGGAAGGAAGAAAGGAAGAAAAAAAGAAACAGACATTTATACTTACAGTCCTAGCACTGAGGAAGTGGAGATAAGGAATTCCTGGGACTCACTGCCAGCCTGCTTAGCCTTGGTACTCATTCAAGACCAGTAAGAAACCCTGCCTCAAAAAAAAAAACAAAAAAAAAAAACCAAAAACAGTAGACAGTGCAATGACACCTGAGGTTGTTTTCTAGCCTTCACACTCACACACACACACACACATGCGCGCGCGCACACACACACACACACACACACACACACACATTCATACTTGTACACACAGACACATGTACACACACAAAATGATCAGTGAGGCAGAACAATTTGCCTAACTGTATCTAGGCAATAGCAGAATTAAGACTAGAGCCTAGGACTAGAAATAGCCCTGTATATCAGTGAAGTCTTAAATAGATACAACTTTATATTTATAGTGATTCCAGGTAAGGCATAGCAACCTGGGATAAACCCAAGGTTATATATATGCTGGGCCTTGATATATGTGTGTGTGGGTGTGTGTGTGTGTGTGTGTGTGTGTAAGCCAGAGGCCAACACCAGACATCTTCAGTTACTCTCTGCCTTACATTTTGAGATTGAATTGTTCACTGAACCTGGATACTCCTGTCTCCACCTTCCTACTTCCTAGTGCTGGAATTACAGGTGTGCACCACTGTGCTCAGATTTTTATATAGTGCTAGGGATCCGAACATGGGTATTCATGTTTGTACAGCAAGCACTTTTGCCTTGGAGCCATCTCTCAGCTCTAGCCTGGATATTTTAAAGTTCTGCTTTTTCTTTGAGAGTTGCAGAGGAGGTCACAAGATGGGAGGGACACATGTAAGTAGTCAACTGCACGGGAAATGTTTATTGAGGAAGTGGTATTTTTGGAGTACAAAAATAAACCATTATCAACTTGATTTTTTAAGGTGTTTATTGGAAGATGTGACTAGTTAGTATTTTTATCATGTGTAATAATGTGATGTAGGTTCAGGCAAATCTTCTGACTTGTCACATTCCTACAAAAAGTGAATCTCATGGAAGGTTAACTGGAACTTGAATTCTTTTAAATGCAGAAGTCTCAGGCCTGCAGAATAGAGCTTGAGGGACTGGTTTGTTTTTCAACAAGCTCTTGTCCATCCCAACCATACAACACTTCTCAGGGCAATGCTAGAGCAATCAAAAATTAAAAAAAAAAAAAAAAAGGTTCTGCTTCCCAGGAGTTACTAGGTAAACAATTTTCTTCCCAGATTTGTGTGAATTTTGCCATACATATGATATCTAACCACACAGAAGCTAAGAATGAAGAGTGTGGTTAATAATAATAATTGCTATATCTGCTCAATACCAGGGCCAGGCAGTATAATAAGTATATATTTAGTGTTTGCCTACATTTTGGGACCTTTCCCCTATCCTAAGTCCCTTTAACATAGTCAAAAATTTTTAGCTTTACATTTAGAACCTTGATCTTTTGTTTGGTGGCTTCTCGCTTATTTAACAAGAGGCATTGTAATCACCTGGCTTTAGAGCTGGCTATTTCTATATGTACATTACAGAGAAAGTGGAGATGGAGAGATGGCTCAATGGTTAAAAGTTCTTGCTGCTATCAGAGGACCCAAGTTCAGTTCCCAGATCCTACATGGCAGCTTACAACCATCTGTAACTCCATTTCCAGGTAATCAGAGCCCTTTTCCAACATCCATGAGCACCAGGCACACACATATACACGTATATACATGCAGGCAAAACACTTATAAAACAAAAATAAATAGATTCTAAAAGCAAGAACAGAGAAAGCTAACTCACCTCATAATTGTATATAGTCATTATTTGTATATAAATAATTTATATTAACAGTTCCCCTGTTTTTTTTCTATCCCTGCCCCCCTAGTTGGTCCCTTCTGTTCCCACCCCACCCACCCCTAGTCCACTCTCAAGATCTGTCTATTTCTCTTTACCAGGGAATCCTTGTTGTCCCCCTTAAGCCCTCCTTGTTACTCAGCCTCTCCGGATCTGTGGACTGTAGCATGATTATCACTTTACAGCTAATATCCACTTATACGTCAATACATACCATGTTTATCTTTCTGGGTCTCTGGGCTACCTTCCTCAGGATGATTTTTTCCAAGTTCCATCCATCTGAATGAATCTTGTTCACTTCCAGGACTCCACTTTTATATGGTGGACGGAAGAAAGTAAAATTACAAAGATTAAGAAGATACATGGTATTTCCGTAATGAAGAGTTAGCCAGGCGGGCAGAGAGAGGGCTCAGCTGGTGAAGTGCTTGCTGTGTGAGCATGGTGTTCTGAGTTCAGAACCCACAGAAAAAGCCAAGTGCAGCACCACAAGCCAGGGATCCCAGTGTTGAGGAGGGAGAGAAGGTGGGTTCATGGAGCTTGCTGGCCAGCCGATCTAGTCAGATCATTGAGCTCTAGGTTTAGTGAGAGAGCCCATCACAAAACGTAAGGTAGAGAATGACTAAAGAAGACACTGGAAGTCAATCTCTGCCTACCATATGTACACTTATACACATGAATATGCCCCATTTACACACACACACACACACACACACACACACACACACATACACACACACACATCAGCCAAGTATGGTGAGCAGAAGGAAGGAGGAGGAATAAGAACAGGACAGAGGGAAGAATTATTTGGAACCTGGCACTAGTAAACACAGGAGGAGGAGGAGGAGTTCAGGGCCATCCTCATCTGTGTAGTTAGTCTGAGGCCCACCTTAGCTACATGAGAGCCTGTCTTGAAAAATTAGAATAAATAAAAATTTTAAACCCATAGGCTGATGTGAAATTACATTGCAAATCAAAGAGGATGGAATTTTGAACATAGTCTGGTACAGAGCTGATAACCAATGCAAATGTTTTATATGGAGAAAAAAAATGAGACGTGGAGGAGAGAGAAGCAGATACCTCGACTCATAGCAGAAATCCTTCCTTTCTCTTTTTCCCACCGTGGTCAGTCTTAGTCAAGAGTTTGGTTTAGTGCTCTGCACCATGGATGGGATACTTAGAGGCAAGGCCAGGCCTGCCAGACCCCTGCCAGTTCTAATTTGTTTGTTTTTGAGACAGGGTTCCATTATGTAGCACAGACTGGCCCTTAACTCACAGTGATTCTCCTGCCTCAGCCTCCTAAGTGTTAAGATTATTGTTGTCAGTTTTTAGCTTTTATTGTGTAATTCCAGTCCCCAAAGCAGTGCTAAAAAAACACACCATTGGTTGGGCAGTGGTGGCGCACACCTTTAATCCCAGCACTTGGGAGGCAGAGGCAGGCGGATCTCTGTGAGTTCAAGGCCAGCCTGGGTTACAGAGTGAGTTCCAGGAAAGGCACAAAGCTACACAGAGAAACCCTGTCTCTAAAAACAAAAAGAAACAAAAAACAAAAAAAAAAGAAGAAAGAAAAAGAAAAAAAAAACACCATTATTCTCATCTATGTTTAAAGTCCTTTATTAATATTTTATTTAAAAAAATAAAATTATTTTTGTTGCTACTTCATAACTGTAATTTTGTTAGTTATGAAACATAATGTATCTGACATGTAGGATATCTGATATGCAACCCCCTGTGAAAGGATTGTTTGACCCCCCAAGGGGTTGAGACCTATTTCTCTAGCCCTCTGTTACACATCTTACCATCTACAAATATCATTCACAAACAATGTTCCCATCACTTTCACAGGTTTTTTTTTTTAAGTTTTTTTGGTATATCTATAATAATGTATGAATAATTTGATTTAACCTATATTCGGTTGGTAAGTGTCTTGGTGTGATTTTAGTGTTTCTGTAACATCACACCATATACTGTGTAACTCTTGAAGAAAATAAATTTATTTCTTATAATTCTAGAGACTGGGACATCCAAGGTCACGTAGCTGCCTCTGATGAAAGCCTTGTTGTTAAATGGTGAGAGGCATCAACAATGGTAGGAGAGAGTCTCTTAAAAAGTCACCAATCTTATTGTGGGGGCTCCCACTCCTGTTACTTCACTTAACTCTAATTTCCTCAAAAAGAATTCTCACTTTCCAATACCATAAACATACAAGTTTAGGGATTAAGTTTCCTAGTAGTTGAACTTTGAACCTGGTCTAAATCATAATAATAAGCATTTACAATGTTTTCTTTATTTTTTAAATGCTGAAATGACTATCCTTGTAAATGCCTTTGTGTTTCTGTAATTAGCTGGAAATGTGTCTTGCTTTGAAAATGTTTATATAGATAATGGTATGTGTCAAATACAACTGTTTGCAGATGAAAGGCTCTAGACCAAGTCAAAACTCAAACAAAATGATCTGCCCTGATATGACTTCTCTTTCAGAATAAAGTAGAAACAGAAAATAGAATAGAGATGCAAGTTTCACATCCTAGAGTTTAGTAACCAAAAGAAGCCATAGGCCACATAGCTGGTCAGAGGTACATTTTTGAGCTACTCCATTACATTTTATGAACTATTTTGACTTTGACACAGTTTTATGCTGTCCCACATGGCCTGTCAGTGGATATGTAGTTGAGGATGACATTAACTGGATCCCTTTACTTAGGATTTTTTTTTTTTAAGCAGAGTCTATCATGTAGTCAATACTAGTCTTGGTCGTGAACTCATTGTGTAGCTGGAGATAACTTTGAACTCCTGATCTTCTTTGCCTCCACCTCCCAAGTACTGGGATTACAGGCATACACTGTCACCCATTACATTATAAATTTAGGTTTTGCTACCCTAAGTCATGGCTCAAATGTAGCAGAAGCACTGACTTACGTTCAGTTCATAAACAATGAACCAACAGACTCATCTGGAGATCTTAAGGGATGAGGAATTTTCCTGACATTATGATTTACCTAAATTGGAAGATGTTTGCTCAGGGTCTGAGTTTGGAGGTTTAAACCTATACAGTTTATTTTTGTCCCCTGTTCTTGAGCTTTGGATTATGCTATACAGTTATATAGATGATGTAGTCATTCACTGAAAGCCCACCCTTTTTATTAGAGTTTACTTTTTTTGTTATATACTAGCTAGTAAAATTCTTGCTTTTTTTTAGAGTATACTTTGTTTCAAATTTTGTTACAATATTTTTATTGTAACTATGTAACCATTTGTGGAACTTTATTTTAAATTGTAGCAGGCTTCTTAATTGCCAGTACTATATTTCAGTGACTTTGATGCAGACATGATTTAATTGTAGGAAATTTTTTGCTCAAAATAATTTGGAAAATATCCCTTCATTGAGAACTTGAGGTGACAGAACCTTCCTCAGAAATTTTCCAGATAGCAAGCCTATGACAGAGCAGATGGTAATTAATCATATTAATGAACAGTACTATCCTGTAGAACAGCCAGACAAACCAGCAAGACAGCTGCATTAGTAGTATTGCTGTTTATAGACTTTTTGGTTGAGCAAAGTAGTTTTGTCATCCTTAGCAAGGCAGTACCTAAGCAAGAAGTAGCACCACAGTGAGCCACAAGAACGATGAGAAATGAAAAAAAAAATGAATAAGGAATTAAGAACTGGAAATGCTTTAACATACATTCTGTAGGAGGCTCAGGCTAAATGCCCTTGGCTGCTTGATGCTTATCCGATCCACCTCTGCTACAAGTGGTGCCTCCTTGGCCAGGTGGTGGAGGGGGGCAATGGTCATTGTCAAGTATGACCTTCCTTGTATTTTCTGAGCCAGGGTATCTCACTGCACCTGTAGCTTGCCCTAATGGCTAGACTGGCTGGCCATCAAATACCCTATACATACCAACAGATTGGGATCCACTTGCCTCTGCCCCCTAGTGCTGGGTTTGTAGAAACATACCCAGCCTTTATGTGGAGGCTAAGTTAGGTCTGGACTCAGGTTCTTACTCTTGTGCAACAAGCAAGCACTTTACCCATGAGCCATCTCATCATCCCTCAGTGGTCTGCTTTGTAATGTTTTATAAGCTTAACAATTCCTCGCACATAAAAGATGCTGAAATCTTTCTTGAATGATTTCTCTTGAGGAAAACTTAGAAGTCTAGAAGGCTCAACAGCAAAGAGCCCTTGCTACTCTTCCGGAGGACCTGGGTTCTATTGCTAACACCAACATAGTGGCTCACAACCATCCATAATTCCAGGCCTATGGGATCCGATCCCCTCTTCTGGCCTCCTTGGGAACCAGGCATGATTATGGTACACATACATTCGTGTAGACAAAGTACTCATACACATAAAATATACCTGTAAAAAAACTTGTAAGTGAAAGCAGGGAAACTTAAATCTTTATGTTGTGGTGGGAGATCATAAAATGGCTCATTTAGTTATTTCCTCAACCATATTTTCCTTGTGTACACATTCTAATCATATTTTTTCACTGTCAGCAATTTTTTCATTGTTATCAACAATCCCTACCCTTACTTTTCAGTAGCAGCAGTGGATTAGCTCCTCCTCCTAAATTTTAGGCACCCTCTGTTTCAGTGCTCATTATATTATTTTGCAGTCTTATCTCCCAAACTTAGGCCATGATTGCCACATTAGTTAGAACTGTATATGATTTGCTTTTTGTGTGTCTGAGAGCTAATATTTATGTTATATTCCATGCCAACTTTGTATAGGCACTCTTCTAGAGACTCAGTAATGAAATTTGATAGAGTTTGTGTTTGGAGTTGTGTTAAAGCTCTACACCATGTTGTTACTTATACAACATTTGTATAGTGATTGTTCATTGGATCTTGAAGTCAATGCTGAAGGCTGCAATTAGAAAGCCAAAATGTAGAGAAAGTAGGCCAGAGTCACAGTGCAGATGATTGAATGTCCACACTGAACTTCCACAGAACAGTGCTACCTATGCAGAGAGCAACTGGATTACAGAGCGCTTGCCATTCTTGGCTGGGCAGTTTGGACTTGTATATATGAAAGCAAGAAGATAAAGGGGAATGTTTTATGATGAGTTATTTTTGGATGGGGTCTTTCTTTTTTGCTGCCCAAGTCCTCATCCCTTCAATCAGGAGGACAATAGCATTCCTTAGGGGAGTGAGGATTGTGAGTAATATTTCGTTTGTTTGCCTCACCCTGATTCCATTCCTACCTCCCAGAATTTCCTTGTTCCCACCCAGCTCTGCAACAACAATCAATCTGAACTGTGGCTGTACTTCCATTTCTTTTGGACCAAGTAAAACCCCTCCTCTCTCCACTTCCTCCTTAGGGCCTTGAAAAGGAGCCCTTTAATTACTCTAGACTTTAAAAAAAAAAAAAAAAAATCGGAGACCAGCCCCTGCATACCAGGAATGCCAATGGCTTTGTTAGCCTAGCAGGGCACTGAATTAGCACTGCCCTCTAAATCCCAGAGCAGGTGGAGGAAATCTAATTGGCATTCAGTATGCCAAGGTCCCTTGGGGGAATTTCTGATTTAAAATAAAAGGTCAGTGCAAAAGAAGGAACACTGATAGAAAGACTTCATTTTTTTCATGGTGGGAACTTCCTGAAATCGTCTGGGAATCAGATGAACTGGCTTCTAGTCCCTGCTCTGCTCCACTCTGGCTCACTGACTACAAGTAAAAGCCATCTGCACAATTCAGATTTCCTTCTTTCTTGTCTGTGTCTAGGCCTTTGCGAAGCCCCACTTCCTAAATAAATATTTGTTTTGTTAAGAGGGGAAGGGGCCTCAAATCACCCAGGCACTATCACCTGGTAAGCTTTTCCCAACATTCGCATGTCCAAATCACACTTTGTACCCACTGAACCACAAGATCTATTCATTAGCTCTGTTGTAAATATGTAATTTGGGAAAGATTTTTCTGGGAAATTTTGATGAAATTCTTATGCTTTTAAAAGCTTAATTATAGAGAGCTCAATAAAGCCTAGCACCATGTTTGTTTGAACTATTATGATTATTTAGTGTATATGTGTGGTTTTTTTCCTGGATTAAGAAAGGACCTGGAGGGGCAGATAGCTCAGTGCTTAAGAGCACTGGCTGCTCTTGCAGAAAACCCAGGTTTGATTCACAGCACCCACATGTCAGCTCACAACTATCTGAACTCCAGCCCCAGGGGATACGATGCCCTCTTCTGGTCTCCTTGGGCATTAGACATACACACAGACATACATTCATGCAAAATATTCATATACACAAAATAAGTAAACTTATTAAAAGAAAAGACATAGAGGTGAAATTCTAGCTGATTGTAACAATCACACAATAAATATTTTACACAGTGGTGCTTGAGAGCAATTAATGAGTAGTGAAGTCAATGGTAATAAGTTGCTACCATCCTTTTGATACCATCTAGGAATGCAGGAATGGGTTCCTTTTCTCTGTTGATTAAAGAATTATATTAGAATTTAAAAGAAAAAGCCCAGGACAGGTAAGCTGTAAGCAGGAAATCAGCAGCTATCCAGAGGAGAGAAGGAAAAAAAAACTTATGCTGCTGGTGTTAATCCATCATGGAAGTCAGCCATGTAGTGACACAGCCACATGATGGGGAGTGGCTTTAAAGAAAGTGAAGTCCAAAGTGGTAGGGAAGCATGCTTAGAAAAGAGGTAGAAAGAAGAGAAAGGTTATCACGTATAAATGCATGTCTGCTCTCTGTAAGAGACAAAAATCCTGGGAAGGAAAAGTACAGTATCTCATTAAAGGGATAATTATTCTGCCTGTCTCTTCAGGATGGGTTAAGTGATCCGGTCTTTCTATGAGTGGTCTGTCTTCCAGAGGAGTGGTCCCTTGGCCTGGTGATTAACTAGTCCAACTGGATTAACTATGGAATAATTCATTTATATTTTGGGTATCTTGAAGTATTCGATCTCCACCCAGGTCAGAGATTTCATCCTCTTGACCAGAAGGAATTAGTTTTCCCTTAATAGGCCTTTGCTGCTGTTGTGTCAATTAAAAAGAAGGAGAAGAAGAAGAAGAAGAAGAAGAAGAAGGAGGAGGAGGAGGAGGAGGAGGAGGAGGAGGAGGAGGAGGAGGAGGAGAAGAAGAAGAAGATTTAAAAGTGGCATGCATTGTTTCCAACAAGGGTATTCATAAAACTTTCAAGTTCAAGCTGGGCATAGTGGAACACTCCTTCAATCACAGCACTTGAGAGGCAGAGGCAGATGGATCTATGAGTTTGAAGCCAGCTTGGTCTACAGAGCGAGTTCCAGGACAGCCAGAGCTACATAAAGAGAGCCTGTCTCAATAAACAAACAAATAAACAAACTTTAAAGTTCCTTGTGTTTCTAAATACTGTGCTGCAATTTAGATATCATTTGATTAGTTTATAGTCAATAGTACTTGAGCTAGACAGGGCAAGTATTGAAGTAAAGAGAGGTCTAGGAGGAAAAAGTGTAAATGGACAATGTAGAGAAGATACTAGATGGTAGGTTGTGTTCTATGCCCAAGCCTTTTGACTTTGAGCAATTACATTTTCTCCTAAGCCTTACATTCTTTCTTATCACCTTGCATCTCCCCTGTGGATATTACCCAACATTTGCTTCTTAAGACTAACTTAAAGGCTTTAATAACTTCCTGATTCTGGCATCGATGGTACTTATTAAATGCATCATATACTTTAGAACATTTCCTTCAAACATTCAGATCCTTTCTCTGGGCATCTTTACCCACTACTCTGTTGATAGATTGTGTTGTCTGGTGGTTTGTTTCAGGGGTTGCTTATTTTCTTCTATTTTAAAAACATTATAAGCTTCTGGAGACCAAACACCCTTATTCATCTGTATGTTCTCAGTACTTGATATCTAGTACAAGATAGGCACTTCAAAAGTTCTGGCATGAATATCTTTAAGGAAAGTATATAATGAATTAGTCAATAAATTGCTTGATGAATATTTACTGTGTATCAAGCATTGTGGTTTGTGTGGAGATAAGTACAGATATGTATAAGAAAGCACTGTCATCTTCTGAGAACTTTAAGAAGTGGAACCATAAGCACACAGGGTTGCTGACACAGACATCATGTTCACATGTAGCTGCCTGGTTGTTTATGCAGCTAATGTGTGAGTTCCCATTTCTGTTTTTGAATATTAGTCATTGGAACCAGACAGGAAGCATGTCTTTCTATCTTGATAAATTTTCTCAGGAATGTAGGAGAAAATCTTTGTTCTGACACAATGACTGAACAGTTCTAAGAAAGGTTAACTGGAGAACAAAAGAGAAGTCTCACCCTTTTTATACCAAGTAGTAAGAGGTTTTGTAATATTCCCCACAATGATAATGTGATTGTTGGAGTCCACTTGCAGAGACAGCAGTTATTGCCTTAATATATTTTGTGGCTGTGCTTTTTAAGTGCACATACTTTTAGAATAATATATCTTGTTGGACTTTTAACCTTCTATCTTTGAAAATAAATCTCTTTACCTTTTAGCATTTTGCTGACTGTTCACATAGGTATGCCAGCATTCTTTTGAAGAAATATATTATACATAAGTTTTTCCATCTCTTGGCTTTCAACCTTCCTAGAGTGTTAAATTTTAGAATACCTTTTGAAAATATTATACTAGTTACAAGATTGTGTTTTCATATAGTCTGAGCCTCTCTTTTAACTTGTGAATTCACATAATTCACATTGATTATGGTTAAGACAGTAAGGTAATTGACTCTTTACTGAGAATCTGACTGATCTACTAATTTGGACATTGTATTCTGTATACTTTATTAGTTTTCCTAGATATTTTATTATACATATTTGTTGTGGTTTGAAAGTTTCCAGAGTTTCCTGTGATGGAAACTTAATTCCTAGTTTAACAGTGTTGGTGAGTGGGCCCTTTAAGAGGTGATTAAGTCATGAGTGCTCTTCTTTCCTGAATGGATCAATGTTACAATGGATATATGTTTGTTATATATGTGAGTTCAGCTCCTCCTTGCTTGTTTCTGCTTATCTTGCTCTTCTGCCTTTCATTAGAGGGTAATACATCAAGAAGACTTTTGCCAGCCCCTTGACCTTGAACTTTACCTGCCTCAAGAACTGTAAAAACTAAATGACTTTATTCTTTATAAATTACTCATCTCAGCATTGCTATTGCAGCCTGACATATAATAAAATGCTTATTAATTTAAAAATTTTTCATAGAAAATACATGCATATGGCTTAACCATAAATTACTTAAGAAATTACTCCCTTTGGCCCTTCTGCTTCAATCTGCTCAATTCTAATCCTTTGGTAAACAAATCTATAATAATATATGTTAACTTATACATTCTAATACAGATCAAAATTATAAATACAAATATATACATATTCTGGTTGACTTATTTTTTGTAAGTGATACCACAAAGCACAACTTTATTTATGCTTATTTACTTAGCACATCTTAATAGTCATTACATATTAATATGTTAAAAGTTTCCTTCCCCATACTTTTCATTTAAGTATTTGAGTGCTATTACAAAAAAATAGTGGAGTCATTACTAAATCTCGGTATCTATTTATCTCCCTCTTCCTACCCCTGACTGAGTCATTCAGAACTCCTGGACTCAAGAAATTCCGTTACCACAGCCTACTGAGTAATTGGGAATGTGATCCCTTGTCATGATGCCCATCTACTTAAATTTGTTTATAGACATTTCCATTGTTTTATATCTTATTTAAAAAACTGTAAACTATGTGTATGTCATTTTATATATGTCCTTATTCTAAAATTAATTTCTAGGGAGGAATTGCCTGATTAAAGAGAGTGTGTGTGGCCAGGCGTTGGTGGCACATGATTTTATTCCCAGCACTTGGGAGGCAGAGCCAGGCAGATCTCTGTGAGTTCGAGGCCAGCCTGGGCTACCAAGTGAGTGCCAGGAAAGGCACAAAGCTACACAGAGAAACCCTGTCTCGAAAAACCAAAAAAAAAAAAAAAAAAAAGAGTGTGTGTGTGTGTGTGTGTGTGTGTGTATGAAAAATGCCTGCTTAGAGAATATAAGTACTATTATAATTTTGTTTGGTTTTATGTTACTTTACCATCTTACTCTCCAAAGACATAATAGGACTCATTTGGCAAAAGAATACCTGTTTTTCCACAGTCTTGCCAACATTATTGAGTTTCTGGATTTTTTGCCTGTCTACTAGCAAAACAGTATTTCAGAGTACTTTTAATTTGCATTGCTTTTGTAAGTGAGCGCTGGTTACGTTTTCACTATATTTAAATATCTGTCTATATCTTTGCTAATTTTTAATAGGTTTGCTAGTCTCATTGATAGTAGGTACTCTTTATATAAGAGATGGATCTTATATAACAGGAATTATGATGAAATATGTGATCTTTAACAGTTTGTAATTTGTTTATCTTGTAATTTGCTTAGATTTGTAAATTTTATAATCACTATAATGATTTTTTTACTTGTTTGTTTGTATTTGGAGTCAGGGTTTTTCTGTGTAGTGCTGGATGCCCTGGAACTCACAGAGACCAGCCTGCCTCTACCTCCTGATTTTTGGGATTAAAGGCATGAGCCACCACCGCCTGGCTGTAATGATCTTTTTAATGGATCTGGATATCAGATATAAGAAATATTTTCCCACTCTGTGCTTATAAAAAAAATGTGCCACACTATTTTGTATGTCTTGCCTCTCCTTCCCTTCCTCCCTCTTTCTTGCTCCCTCTCTTTCTTTCTCTTCTCTCCTGTGTTGCCCAGCAGCCTAGAACTCTCAGTCCTCCTACCTTAGATTCCAGATGTTGAGATCACAAGTGTGAGCCAGCATACCCAGATCTATCCAGTCACTTGTATTTTACATTGCATTTAAATTTAAATGCCATCTCAAATCTTTTATCCATGGATCTGAGATCCTACTCCTATCATAATCCAAGTATTGATGCATTAGTAACCATTTATGGATTTAATTAAAATACTCAGTTCCATTGGTTGATCCATGTGTATGGCAATCTACTTTGTTTTTATTAATAATACTTCAAGGTGTATTTTTTATCCTGGTTGCAGTGGTCTCCCCTTATTAATGTTCTTGGGTTTTTTTTTCCTATATCAACTTTAAAATTGCTTTCTAATTTTAATATATGTAAAATTAATAAAATATCTTAGTGCATTTGTTATTTTCTTGTGCTGTGATAAAACACCATGATTAAGGCAAGTTGTAGGAGGAAGAGTTTATTTGGGTTTACAGTTCCAGAGGGTCAGAGTCCATGATGGCAGAGCAGAGGCGGCGGCACCTGCAAGCATTGCCAACTGGAGCAGAAGCTAAAGGCTCACATCTTGAACCAAAAGCACACAGCAGAGAGAGCTAACTGAAAATGGCAGGAGTCTTTAAAAGCACTCAAAATCCATCTCTAGTGACATGTTTTCTCTAACAAGGCCATACTTCCTAAACTTCCCAAACAGCTCAATCAACTGGGGACTAACTATTCAGATGTCAGAGAGTATGGGAGACATATACCATTCAAACCACCACAAAGAAAATGAGTACCTTACTAGTATATATATTTTTTAATTTGGCATAAAGTAATACATTTACTCTCTGTTCTAATTTCCCATAGTTGCTGTAACAGGTTGCCATAAATGCCTTGGCTTAAGAATGGTAATTTATTCTCTTACAGTTGCAGAAGTCTAAACTCCAAACTCAAGGTGCCCTAAGGCTGAGCTCTCCTATGGCTGTAGGGATGAATCACCTCCAGCTGCTGGTGGCTGCATCCTTCCAGTCTTTGCCCCCATGGTTATACTATTTCCTCCTCCTCTGTGTTTTCTCTCTGAATCTTTGTTCTTCCTGTCTCTTATGCCTCCTTCCAGGACCTTACACACACACACACACACACACACACACACACACACACACACACACACACATACACACACCCCCCCCACACACAGAGCACACCTTCTGCTACCAATTAGTGTCCATAGTTTTCAGAGCATAGGATGTGAATGTGTCTTTGGAAGCATTACCAACTACCTCATTACACTTGTCTCCTGGATGGTTTAAAAATTAGGCTCTGATCACTTTTCCTAAATTGTCCAAATATACTTCTATCTTGTGCATGTATAACCACACAAATTAGGTGTTGTTCTTATTTTACACTGGTGGTATTCATGTTTGTCACATATTTAACAATATTTGTGTTGTTTTTAGGGTTTATTTGGGTTTTTTTTGTCAGACTTTCCACCTGGGATTTTGTGTGTGTGTGTGTGTGTGTGTGTGTGTGTGTGTAGTACATACTTTGGAATTGCCTCTAATAAGAGGCTATCTATGGCAATCGCTCTGTTTTGTCTGGAAATATTGTATCGTGTGTGTGTGTGTGTGTGTGTGTGTGTGTGTGTGTGTGTGTGTGTGTTATGGAGAATGAAAATGGAACTCAGGGTCTCCTATGTACTAGGTAAGCATTCTATCACCTAGCCACACTCTCATCCCTATTTTACTTTCATATTGAAGGACTTTCATTGGCTATAAGCATTGAAAATTCATTTTTCTCATATTGAAAATGCCCTACAACAGTCTCTAGATTTTAGTGTCACTGCTATGGAGTCTGCTATTTGTCTACTAGACATTGTTTCATTGGTGATCTGTTATTTTGTTTGAATATCATTTTTGCCTTTGGTTCACCAACTTTATAGCAATATATAGTTTTAGTTCTGTTTATTCTGCTTGAGAATATTGAATTTCCTGTATTTGAGGTTTGATATTCTTTCAGTGACTCTGAAAAGTCTTATTTGGAGGCACAGAATAATGTCTCTATCTTCTTCTTTTAATCTTTGGACTTAAGTTCTAAGATTAGTTATATTTTAAATCCTCTTATTCTGTCATTCATCTCTAAAACTTTAATATACTTTTAAAAGATTTACTTATTTTTTACTTAATGTATATGAATGTTTTGCCTGCATGTATGTATATATACATAGGCCGGAAGAGGGCATTGGATCTTCTGGAACCAGATTTACAGATGGCTGTGAGCTGCCATGTCAATGCTGGAATCAAACCAGGTCCTCTGAAAGAGCAGCAAGTGCTCTTAACCATTTAGCCCGCTTTCCAGCCTTATCATTTATTTCTTGATCTTATTTTCCTCCTTTCTCCTCCTCCTTCCCCTTTTCTCTTCCCACCCCCATCCCTTGCTAAAAATTGAACCTAGAACATCCCATGTATTCTACTACTGAACTCTATTTCCAGCTCTCTTGACATTCTTTTTTTTTAATTTTGAAAGTCTCACTGGCTGGACTTGAATTTGCAGTATCTCTGACCTTAACCTCTTGAGTAACAGGATTACAGGTGTGTGCCACTAGCCCCAGCTTCTATGGAATATCTTTCTCTCTCTCTCTCTCTCTCTCTCTCTCTCTCTCTCTCTCTCTCTCTCTCTCCCTCCCTCCCTCCCTCCCTCCCTCCCTCCCTCCCTCCCTTTTCTCTCCCCATCTATCTATTTAGCTATATCTTAAGCTATATCTTATTTGCTGTTCACCTTGACCATTGACTTTTGTTTTTTGAGAGGGAGTCTCTTGTAGTCTGTGTTGGCCTTAAACTCTCTTTGTAGTTGAAGATGACCTTGAACTCCTGATTCTCCTGTCTTTATACACCAGGTGCTGGCTGGATTACAGACATGTGTTACTACACTTATATGATAACATTGACTTTTTTCCATTTCAGTTAAAATTCTACATTCTTTTGTCTTTGCTATTTTTAAAAAACTTTTTTAAGTCTTAAAACATGGGATAGGGGATATAGTGCAGTGGTAGAATATTTGCCTAGAATGTGCCAGTCCCATGAGGAACAGATTTATAAAGGAGTCTTTGTAAGTCTGTCACTTAGAGTGAATCTTAGGTTTCATAATTTGTTCCCCAGACTCAATGGTTACCATAGATGTCACTAGTGTATCTTGTGTAGCCTTGGTGCAGAAGATTATTTTAGTGCCTACTCTCCTCCCTGGAGCTCTGCTTTCATGTAAGTGTTTTTACTGTGGTAAAATATTCATAATTTATACCATTTTGAACATTTTTACATGAACAGTCCGGTGATGTTAACATTCCCCATGTTGAGCAAACAGTGCTACTATCCACTTTCAGAACTTCTCATCTTGCCAAACTGAAACTCTGCACCCATTGAACAATAGCTATACATTGCCCCATTGGCCTCAAACCTTGGTTCCCAGTCTTCACTCTGCCTCTCAGAACCTGCCTACTCTGTTTGCCACATTAGTGAGTCATGCAGTATTTCTCCTTTTGTGATGACTTGTTTCACTTTGCATATTTTCACATTCATTCATGTTGTAATTTGTGTCAGAAGTTCATTTCTTTTGGTGGCATAATATGAGAGAAAAAGAGAGAGAAAGCTATACATACCACATTATTTTAATTTGTGGTTATCCATCCATTGTTAAATGACTTTTGGGTTGTATCCATGCTTTCATTTAATTTTTGTTCTCCACAGATATTAAACATAATAATATTTTAGTACTGCTTCATTTGATTTGTTAAATTGGTTTTCTTTGAACTAAAAGGGGAAGATTCTAAGGTTCTGAGATATGGAGCAGTTGATGTATAGTTTTTATATGTTTTGATTCTTTCTTTGAGCTCTATTAGGTAATTTCCCCTTACATATAAGAAAATCTTTTAAAAACAATAAGAAAAACAGCTCTATTTTGTATTTTGGCATTGTTAATGCATCATTTTGCCAATCTCCCGCCTACCTTCAAGTGCCCCATGGAAGCGTTTGAAACTTGATTCACTGCTCTCTCCATTGGAGGAGACTGTGATTGTTTTGTGTGTTCTGAGCTTGAGCTTCTGAAGATGTTGAGGATGTTGCTGACAATGATCTGATGCTAATGTATGGGTGGAACAGAGGCAAGAATCCAAATAGAGTCAGCCTTCCCTATTTTCCATCACTCTGTCTCTGTTATTGGAGTCTTTTTACATAATAGGATGGTAGAGCTGAGAGTGGGTGGAGCAAGCTCCTGAGATCATTTGATCTGATCTCAATTGTTTCCAGTGATGTTTTAGGATGCACTGGAGCATTGCATTACAGATGAAGATACTGAAACTTATGAGCTACAAGTTATTTCCACACTATCACATATTCACAGCAAAGCCTGAGTGAGACACAGACTTCTATTCCTTTTCCAGGGAGAATTGCCCTTAGACTAAAGTATTAAGTGATTGTGAAATATCCTAAGGACATTTTGTCTTTAAAAATAAGCCGGACCTTGGATGGTTAATAAAAATGAATCAGTGAATGGGGAGTCCTTTTCTCCTCTCCTCAGCTAAAGAGCTGCTGGGCTGTTTCACTTGCACCACATGTGTTCCATTACGGTATAATGATGTAATTACCAGTAACACTGCTGCTGCCTGAGTAGTGGTGGAGAGGCAGCATTAAGGAAAAGACTAGCCCATTCTCTCCTAAGAGCCCACTAGAGTCTATTAGATTGAAGATGCTGGGAGGCGAATGGCTTCTGCAGAGGAAAAGGTCAGATGTAAAAGCTTTTCTGGGCTTGGCATTTATTATTGCCTTTTTGACCTTCAGAAAAGTCCCTTGTGTGTTTGTCCTTGATTTTTGCCTTTTCCATTAATACATGAAAGCTGTATTGCTAGCCAGACCCAGTCTCTGGCATAAATGGTTTCCTCCATAGTGTTATTGAAGAAGGCGTAGCCCCTATCCAGATCACCAGTCTAGTGTCAAGTCCTCATACACTTGAACATTTTAGTTTTCAGCAACACACACACACACACACACACACACACACACACACACACGCCCCTCCACACCTCCACAGGCATGATTAGAATCAGGAAATAAAAGGAATAAGATGGGATACCTTATGCAAATCACTTAACCTTCCTGTAAACTTCTTCAAAAGCATGACTCCTGCTACCTGATTATGAGGAGGTATTGATGGAACTTCTAAATTGTTTCTCCTGTTAGAGAGTAGCTGTCATTCTTTTGGTAATGTCAAGCACCTGTTGGGTTCAAGGCACAATCTATAGAAGAGCATGAGCAAGTTTTATTTATTTCAGTGCTTCTCAGAGTGCAAACCTGAGATTAGAAACACTCAGGTCATAGGAACATATTAGAAATGCAGGGTCTTAGGCTAAGCCTGGCCTACTGGTTCATAAGTTCCAGGAATGGAAATTTTGTGTGTTTTACCATTCTCTCTGGAGATTCTGTTGCACATCAATGTTTTTCTACTTTAGTACCAGGAACTGTTGGATTATGGAAGATTCCTTATTTTAATTCAGACCTGGTCTCTCTAATATATAGGTCGCTGACCATTAACATTTTTTAAATTTTAATAAATGAAAACTAAATAAAATTAAAAATCTTTCTCAGTTGCACTAGCTACATTCCAAGAGCTATGTTGACATTTGTGTTTAGTTGCAACTATACTAGATATCTCAAATAAAAACATGCCATCACTGTAGAAAGTTCAGTTGAATAAAAACTGAGTTCAGAGCAATAGTCTTTAAACTTTAGCATGAATCAGTTCAGCTAGAGGACTTCATAAATTCCCAAATTGTGTGCCCCATTCCTGATATTTCTGATTCAATTGGTACAAGACCTACCTAGCTTTTAAGTGATACTCATGGTGGTGGTCCAGTTTCATATACTAAAAGGTAACAAGTTTTGGGTTTTTGTTTGTTGTTATTTTGTGGCTCAAATGTTGCTAAGAAAATTAGGTACTTTTTGTCCTCCAGAAAAACCCTTATGTTTAGTTTTGAGAATCTTTTCTTTTCCTTCTCTCCTAGATCAGTCCCAGCTAAGGGGAACAGTATATGAATAATTGTTTTAGACCAGCGGTGTTTCGACTCCTGTAACTAGAAGAGTGTACCTTCCCTTGGAAGAAAAGAATAAATCTATAACCTTTGTAGGTTTTGGTTTTCACTTTTTTGAGGCAGGGTCTCATGTGGCTCAGGCTAGCCTCTAACTTGCTGTATAGCTGAGGCTTTCCTTGATACCCTGATCTTCCTGCTACCTCCAAAGTGGTGCATTTATAGAAGTATACACCATGCCTGGCTTTATATCTATATTCTATTATAGGAAGGAAACTGACTGATCCAAAAATGGGCATCCACCTGCACCATTCATTAACTGGCTTACTTCATCATGCTAGGCAAGTTAGAGCCTAGACATACTATGCTGTGACCCCTTCAAGCATTTGCCTTTCTACCTTAGGGTGAGAGAGTATGGGACTTAAGAACCTGATCTGGATCTCTGGGAATCAGTATCAGGTAAGTCTTAAGGCTGATTCCTTTCTGTTGGAGCCCCCAGTTTATGAAAAGGGTTCTTACTTGCTTCCTTTTGGTCAAGTCCTTGACAAAGTGCAAGTCCTTATATTTTGAGTCCATGGTCATTTTCTACTTTGGTCCATGATTCTTTTCTCTCCTTGTTCCTCTGAGAACTAGAAATCTGGCCCTAAATTTTCAGACTAAGCACTTGGATTCTGGATCTAGTCTTCTAGATCCCTGTTCATTTCCTCCTACCAGTGTACTTTAGATTCCTTCTTTGCTAAGTATGGAGATAAATTTTTAAAAGGTCTAATGTGAGAATCTTCCATATAGAAACGATAAATGAAACACTGGGAGTTATTGATGTCATCAGAAAGTTAAATACATCTTCTTGAGTCTTTAGAACCATACTTAAGACCTGGCCATCTAGGTTTTATCCAGAGACTCTGTGGTACTATAAGCCTAAGACTGGAAATCAGCAGAATCAAGACCAAAATCCAGACATTGCTGTTTTGTTTTGAGACAGGGTCTCACTGTGGAGCTCTGGCTGGCCTGGAGTTTGTTTTGTAGACCAGGCTGGCCTCAAACTCAGAGATCCATCTGCCTCTGCCTCCTGAATGTTGGGACTAAAGGTGTGCACTGAAATGGGTGAGGCCTGTGTCCCCTTCTGGCCAGTGTAGGACAGCTTGGACTTATAGCTTGTGGTTCGATGGAAAATATAGAACTATACAAAATAACAATATACAAGATACTATATATAGAAATATAAAAATACAATATATAGAAATACACAAAATACAAAATATGCAAAATACACAAATGGGGAAAGAGTTCTGTGTGACAGAGAGAAAGGACAAAGTGAGATATAGAAAGATATAAACTGGCTAAATGATCTCTAAGAACCCTTCCAACACTGGCATTGAGCTCAAGGGTGACCGTACAGAAACTGTAACAAGTAAAACAGATTGTGGTACTCTCTTACTTTAGACAGAATCCTGACCTCCTGTTTTTGACCTGGCAGTTGTCCAGCCAACAGCTGGATGCAGTATCCAATTATTTGCTGCCCAAATCCTGCAGTCTCCTTTCTCTAACAACTGATCTTTGCAGCTTTCCTCCCTGGTCCTCACAGGACAGAAGTAGACTTGAAGGGGTGTGTGTTTCAGTTCTCTGCCCTCTGTGTGTCTCCCTCTCACATCTTTGTTCAAAACATCTAGGGAATTTTTATTTTCCAAAGTTGCTTACCAGAAACAATTTGGCCAATACACTCTGGGGAGGAGGCTTTAATCAAATGAGCACAAAAGAATATAACTCTATGATGCATTCTTTGTGCATGGGAAAGGGAAGCAAAGGAGCTTTCATAAAATTGTAGCCCAGGCTAAATCAAGGATGGGAATGAGGAACAACTCAAAATACCACAATTTCGTTCTAAAGAGCCTCATCCCTGGCTCTCAATAACACTCTGATTTTTACAGGATTCAGAGGATGCTTGTACATACTCTCATTTTTTTATTTGGCATTATAATTTATAATGAGACATTGAAAAGCACCTATTTTTATAATACAGAGTTCAGAAAGTGAAGCTGGCTGATGGCGAATAAACAGGCAGCAGAGTGGCTTTCGCAGAGGAAGTGCATCAAAGTTTGATGGCTTAGGAAAGTTACATTTGGTTAGAAATGAAGGGCCTTTTTAAAACATTGAAAAACATGGTTCACTGAAAACTAGTACTTGTGGGTTATAAGGTTAAAGGAGACATGGGCAAGTGGAAAGGAAATCCCAGAGCCCAGTCGCATTCTGTTCTCCAGTGTTGGTCTCTCTTAGAGCTCCCTTTTCCAGAGTTCTCCTTTGGGGGTACAAGTGTCAGCAGCTCCATCCATATTCTCCTTGATTTTTGGTCTGATCTCAGTGGATATAGACTATAGCTGGTCTGAAATCAGAAGACAGTAAATTTATTTAAGCTTTCAGCATGACCTATTTGCCCTTTTTCACTGTGGTGAATGAAAATCCAGACAACAGAATGTTTCACAAGACAGAGCGCAAAGAGAATAAGAATGAGAAGTGTGTGATATGTTTTGGCCTTTAAAAAAAGAAACACAGTTCAGACTTTTTTTTTAAACCTCTGTCATCTGTGATCCATCACCCTTTTAGCCAAGATATTTTGGCTTTTTGACTCTGGGAAACCAGTGGGTAGGTAATTTTGGAGAAGCTAAGAGCAAAATACCAGCAGATGCTAGAGCCAAGCAAGAAAATTCTCCTTTGCTCCACAAGCAGAGGTGTACCCCACTTGCAGCTCTTCAAGATTCCTTTGAAAAAGACTACAGAAACCTCATAGCCAACTCCTATCTAGAGATGACTGTTATTCCTGTCCTAGGCAGTCAGCAATGAGGAGAATCTAAGCAGTGGAAGAAATATTACCATGGTCTTTGAAGCTATCTGATCTAAATCCAGATCCATCATGAAATCCAAATCTGCCATTTTTCATCTGATTAAAGTTTTAAGGGTCCTTAAGCCTTCTGAGCCTTTTTCTCCATCTATACCAAACATAATAGTACTACTTTAGCAAATTTGCTAGACCTAGATGCTTGGCACAGTGCCAAATGCCTGATTGATACGCAAGAAACAGAAAGTGTTTCCCAGTACATTTTTCTGGCAGCAGCTTTCCCACTACCTCCACAGCTTTGGATGCAGTTTATTTCTCTTAATATTGTAAAGTTAGAAATGCATATTATAAATTTCGAGGATAATTTGCTGGCTGCAGTGTGACTTGCATCATGTCACCAAGGCATTGGAACTTTGGTGTTCTTAGGTAAGATGAGTATTGTTGAATTATTAGTTAGTCTTATACAGACTTGCATTTACACCTAAAATTTGTCCCCTTCCATAACTGTGTATAGAGTATTTTGACTCCAGCAATTAAAATGAGGAAATTAGTTCCTATCTTAAGTCATAAACCATATGGGCCAACAATATTTATATTCACATTTATAGAATAAGTAGGTCTTAAGTTTTGTATTCATATACCTTGTGTTCACTTTTTTTCTTGGAGTTTCTAATGGCCTTTTTGTTTCATGATTGAAGAAATAAGTGTGTGACTTTACCCATTATTAAGATCATTTAGTGTCTTAGTCATACCATTTATATGTCTAAATGATTCTCCTCTTAATACATTTGTTAAATCCTCATAGTTTTTCCTCTAATTTCAAGACCTACAACCATTTATTTGAGGTTTTAAGTTAGATTACATTAGTTGCAACCCATGCCATCCTCTCTATTTTTCTTATACCCATTGTGTGTGTGTGTGTGTGTGTGTGTGTGTGTGTGTGTGTCTATGTCTTTGTATGTGTGTATACACGCATGTGTGTGCATCACAGCATGTATGTGGAGATCAGAAGACAACTTTCAGGAGTCCATTCTCTCTTTCCACCATATGGGTCACCACTCAGGTCATTAGGCTTCATGTCAAGTGCCTTTTATACACCAAACTGTCTTGCTGGCCCTTATCCTTTCTTCATTTTCATGTTCTATAGGCAACCTTAATAATTTTTTTTAGACAGAATACTTAGGAGGTAAACTCTCCTAGCCCATCTCAAATATTTTACTGTGCCTTTCTTGGGCAGTTCTTTCTTGGAGTCACTTTGTTTCTGCTGCTCTTCCCATCTTGCTTTCCTTATCCTCTGATTCTTCTCTGTCCAGTGTTACCTCTAGCCATTTGTATCTTTTGAGTATTTGAAATCTGGCTCATCTGAGCTGATATTTGCTGTACATATAACATATATAATGTATGTAGAAGACTTAGAACCATAAGCAGAAAATAAAATATCTAATTTTTTTGTATTGATTATATGTTTAAATGGTAATACCTTGGATATATTGTGCTAAAAATATCAAAGTTAACCTGTTTCTCTTTTACTTTTTAAATGTGGCTACTACAAAACTTTGAAATCACATGCACGCTCTGTGTTGTTTCTCTTTAGCTATGGGCCGTGTTCCTCAGCCCAATACATTTCCAGGCCCCAGACATAGGCAGCCTTTCCTCACTTTCCTCAACCTTGTTTCCTTCACTTGGGTTGATACATGGATGTTGTGGTAATCTATAATTTTTGTCCCTGTTAGTGTAGCACCGTATATTTCAGTCTTTGTAAAATGTGAAGAATTTCTAGTCTTTTCTTCTCTTGTTCTTCTGTCTACCCTAAACACAATAATTGCTTTATTTCTTCTTTAAGTATTTTGCATTTTCTTTGATATTTTAGAGGTAATTTTATTTTTAATCTGTGAACTGAGAAATGGGTGATTTTACTATTTTTTCACTATTTTACACAGTAGTTTGGTGGTCATCCTCACATATATAAGACTGTCTAAATATTTACCTAACATGTATTTCTAGAAATAGAAATTTACTAAATTGAATTAACTTTTTAAATTTCTTTCATGTGTGCACATGTGTGTGCACAGGCCAGAGAACAACTTTGAGGAGCTGGTTCTTACCATGATGTGATTTCTGAGGATTGAACTTGGCTCATCAGGCTTGGCCAGCAAGAACTAACCAATCTTAGATTAATTCCTTAAGGCTCTTGATATAAATATTGATAGGCTGCTCCTTTATACCCCTCGCCCCAGAGACTGGTCTGTTTTCAGTGGGTTGTTCAATAAAAGATAGGAACAGTTACCCAGGAAGAACACACTTCACAACTGAACCCGTTAATGGACAGCATTAATGGACTTGTGTTTGGAAAGAACTTCTTTTCTGAATCACTGAGCAGGGCTGAGCTTTCATTTTCTTATTTTAAAATTAGGAAAATGATGCCCTGAATAACTTTACTAAGGTGGCCTTGTCAATAGTTCACATCAGTGAGGGCTTGAGAGCACTTTAGTTGAATAGAGTATGAGCGCTACTTTAAAAACTATGAAAAATGTCTCAATGACAGAGCCCCTAGCCTTGAACTGTTGTTTTCTGAGTGGAACAGAATAGGAAATGAGAAGCTACTATACCATCTTTTTTGTGATATGTGCTAAGAGATATAAGCAAAGTATTGGAAAGATTAGATGAGGGAGAGTGTGCATTCTCCTTACAAAATCAAGGACAGTGTATCAACTGAGGGGGTGGCATTTAAGGCAGGTCTTGAAGCATGAGTATAATGTTCACACAGTTAGGGAATTGCCTGGGGGCGGTGAAGTATGAAGATGAGCCTACGCAGCCCCCAAGATGGTGGCTGTCAGTGCACTTCAGCTGAGAGCATTCCCTAGAGTAATAAGCAAAGAAAAATTGGAATTAGTCTCCCTGAGTAGAGTTATTTGGATGTGCCAGATGAGGGTAGTAATCTCCCTATTTTTGTAATACTTCATTCAATAGAGAAGGTAGAAAGAAATCATTTCCTCTATTTTTAGGTCTAGCCAGAATTTGTTAAGCAAATTCTTTAGGCAAATTCTCTAGGAACAAGAACAAGTTAAACCTGGCCCTTTTCTCCCTTCACCAAGGTTGGGAGTGGGAATGGTAGAGGAAAGTGTTGTGTTTCTAAGCCATCTTAAGTAGTCTAGGGCTATTTGACTTTGTGCTGATCTAGTCAGATGACAACTTGAACCAGCAATTTTGAGCAGTGCTTACAGTTAGAAGATACATGAAGAGAAGGATAATAAGTAGGTTGGTAAAAAAACAAATTATGAAAGGTAGATCTTTGGTGTCATCATATAAAGCCTAAGACTTTTGTGAAAGAAATCTAAGGAGTTTGTTTTCTATCTAGCCTTCTGCCTCTTTACTTTTTGGAAATTCCTTGTCTTCTCACAATAGTTGTTTGTTAGTGTTCACCTTTTCTTCCTCAGTGCCCAAGATTTTTTTTCTTAGCAGCATTAAGAAATTCTCTTCCTCATTGCCTATAAAATAAAGTTAGATTCCCAGGTCTGGTATCTAAGATGGCCTCAGTCTAACTGGAGGCTCCAATGTGCATTTATCTTACTTTGCATTCGTGTGTTATTACCTCTCATCTACTTCTAACACAGCTATCCACTTCATTTATTTATGTAACAAATACTTATTGAATGCCTATTAGGTGTCCTTTTTTTCCAGTAAACTCTTACTGTTGTATTCTAGGTCTTAATTTAGAAACTGTGTAGAAAGAGAAGAAAGGCAATAGAGTTAATAAATGGAGAATGACTGTGAGATTCAGTTGCAGAATCAGCATAGCATTAAATACAGGTAAGGCAAGAAGCATTCAAGTAGTCTTATGGAATAACCTTGGGATATGCTAAGATGGATGACCAGAACACACTGGGATCTAAGTTTTGTGACTCCATTCATATATGCTGGCAGATAGATGTGATAAAAGAAACAACTGTAGTGGTCTTCAACTAGGACCTCAGCTCCAGGACTGATGATTGTTTCTTAAAAGGTATAATTTTATTCTAATTTTGATTCATGTGGGGAAAATAGCCACCGGTTTCATTGGTTATATCTCATGTCAATATTGGCATCTGTCTCACAGAGCTCTTTTCTTTAAATGATGCCTCCACAAAACAGATACTTAAGATGTTCCACATCAGTTTCCATAGATAGGCTTGGTTCTTAATTCTTAAACAAACTTTGTCCTTTTCTGCTTCCAATCACCAGAGTGATAGGAAGAGAGATAATTTGAATTTAGATTTGAACTTAAAACCTCGCTTTACCTCTCATTCATTCTGTGAGCTGGGGTAAATTTTGTACACTGGTTAAAGGCCTTGGGAAAATAATAACGGTACTACCTTTTCTAGAGTCATTTATGTTAAGGTATTGATGTGAATGTATGTAGTAGTACTTAGAGTGGTCATGTGGCAAATACCCCTTTCCCCTTCCTGGAAACTGTCATGTACTCTTTCCCCAGTGTCTACTTATTAAAATCCTATCTGACCTTTACTTAGCTATTATATTAGCCCTCAATAAAGCATTTCCAGTGTTTCCAGATGTGAAAGATACAGTATTTCCGTCATATGTGCATTTTTTGGGGATTTGAGACCTTTGAAGAAAGAGTTCTAAGTAGTAAAGGAAATGGCACAGAAAGTATAGAAACCTGAACAAACTAGCCCTATATTTGGAAGCAGGAAACTAAATACTAGCAACAGACATGGAACAAATAGTATAAATAAAGGTGCTTTGTCACGCAGTGCAGGGTAATTGATTTTTCAGCTTGGTCACTCAGTTCATCTCAGTAGGCCAGAAACAAAGGTTGTCTCCAGTTTTTAGTATTAGCTATAGAAATGGGGCATTCACTGCTTATTCTGGGTGGTGGGGGTCTAGGAGACTAGGGATTAGCCACCAGCCTCCTAGACAGCCTGAGTTATTAGGATCAGTGCTGTGTTTGATGAGACTGGGACAGTCATTCTACAGATGTTTCCAGCAAGACCTGGTTTGGTCAGCGATACAGAGAACACCAAGAATAACATCAGTATGCTGAGCTTCAAAGGGAACAGCCAAAGATGGTCAGCATAACTGCTTGCTCTTTTATTTATCATTTTACACATGGTACATCCAGGAAACTACATTAAAAAAAATTCCTCTTTTTAAAAAATGTACATATTCATTGTAAGGCCAGAAGGATTTGTTCATTGTAGCTGACTGTTCACATTTGTAGAATTCTGTGTAGCTGGAGGGGCTTTAGAGTTGAGTGAGGTTGTTAAAGGGGTACAAAAGGCTTTTGCTTTCTGAATGAACTGAGTTCATTTGGAAGACAATTTTTTCTTGATCTTTGAGGGGTGATTTCAGGCAATTAGCTAATTGGCTGAGGGAGATAACCTATCAGTATTGCATAAGGGCTGTCTGCTCTTAGGGATCCACATAAAAAATCAATGCCAAGTTTTCCATGACAGCCAGAAGCAGCCCTACTGAGCCTCCCATGTAATGGCCAGTCATAATCACAGAATTCACTTCCCTGGAGGGTGAGGCCTGAACACCCCACCAGCTGCCACCAGCCGACCGCTGCCACCATCAGATCAGCGTTGTTCCTGCTGTGAAATATTTCCAAACAACCTTTCAATTCGCTCAATTGTAAGGGGTAAGTGACCCTCCAGAAATTGTCTGCTGTTTGTCTTAAGTGTACTATCAGATGCTTGGTCTTTTGATGTGGCTCTTGTCTACTTAATAGACAGTAAGAACAGGACTTGGACTGGTTTGTAACCATCTTGAATCTCCAAATTGATACAAAAAGGGAAAACTTCCCATAGGCAAATATTAAAAATTCAAATGTGGAAAAAACTGTGACAAAAAAGGTCATAAATCAAGAAAAGAATCAGGAGATAACTATAAATAATAAGTTGAGTCCCTTTGCCCCAGTCTGAGAACCAGTGAAAATAGATTTTGTGCTATTGTTGTTGATGATGTTATTATAATATACCCAAGATGATGTAAAGGTCATAAGAGGACTAGTCTGTCTAATCAAAACAACCACTAGCCATTAAGAGACAGCTTTGGTAGATAGTATATACACACTAACTACTTGTTAATGCAGTAGTTAAGTCAGGGCTTTGGATCTGTCAGACATGGGCTTGAAATATGTTTTTGCCACCTCCTTACTTTATAAATCTGAGTAAACACATGATAAGGATTTATTTCAAGACTATCTTCAGTTTATGTAACAGAAAGGCTCATTCTTTTCACATTATAAAAGTCCTGTAACAAGCTGTTGCTATCTTAGGTTTACCAGCATTTGTCAAGGATGCTTAATCCATCCTCCTAAACCAGTGTATTAGTTTTCAGCCTCATGTTATAAAGAAATACAAACATTTCCCGTAGGAGATTTGTGCTAATAACTTATTAACCAGAACTATGACATGTTAACAGAGAGAATGGGAAAGTAAATATTCTCCCTTTCTAGACTCTATGATGAAAGCAAAGTAGAAGATTGTGTATTATTATGTTATCCACCCAACAGCTCAGAGTCTGCTGCATCATTCAATTAATGTTAAACTCTTTTATGATGATGAGGAAGACAACCCCCCTCATTGTGCTCTTTAGAAAATTTAAATGATACCATATTTAACATTTTGCACTTTATGAAGTACTTTGATTTACCCATGTAAGTAGTTTTTTTGGTAGTTATTGTTGTTATTGTATGTTTAAAAGTGCCTTGATGATTGCTGAAAAGAAGAAAGGTCACTCACGAAGAGTAGCAAAGCCCAGCCTTTATGTTGACTGGCCTGACCCCAGGTCTGTTGCTTACACAGCTTTCCTAGACCACCCAGAACCACAGCAATTTCTCATTCCACTAAACTTCTGATATATATTGTTTATTTTTTTATTTACTTTTTTTTGAGACGGGGTTTCTCTGTATAGCTTTGTGTCTTTCCTGGAACTCACTCTGTAGCCCAGGCTGGCCTCAAACAGAGATCCGCCTGCCTCTGCCTCCCAAATGCTGGGATTAAAGGCATGTGCCACCACTGCCTGGCCCTGATTTACATTTTAAAAATATACATACCTTCCTGGGTAGGTTTGAAGAACCTTAATTGCTTGTTTTCTTTATAGTGCTAGGAGATCTCTGAATTAGAGGCCAGCCTTGTCTACATAGTGAGTTCCAGGACAACTGGGCTACACAGAGAAACCTTGTCTCAAAAAGCTAAAATAAATAAATAAGTAATAAAAACAGAAGAGTAGTTGCTAATATTATAGTTCAGTGTGTATCAGTCTCAAGTCAATAATCCAATTAATTTATTTTATTATCTGTTTGCTTGTACACTAAGACTGCCATTATACATTTGGCTACTTAATTTTCTCATACTTTTTATTCTTATTGATTTTTCACTGATGATGTTTGCTGTTTAAATTTTGCAAATGAAATGCAAATTGTGGTATTCATATTTCCAAGATTTAAAATAAATAATACATAGACATTGTACTGGCTAGTTTTATGTCAACTGGGTACAAATTAGAGTCATTTTGGACGAGAGAACCTCAATTGAGAAAATACCTCCACCAGAATGATCTGTGGTGCATCTTCTTGATTGATGATTAGTGTGAAAGAGCCTTGCTCACTGTGGGCAGTACTATCCTTGGGCAGGTAGTCCTGGGCACTATCAGGAAAGCAGGCTGAACAAACCATGGTGATCAAGACAGTAAGCAGCACTTCTCCAGGGCCTCTGCATCAGTTCCTGCCTCCAGGTTCCTACCTTAAGTTCCTGCCATGACTTCTATGGATGATGAACTACAAGCTATAAGCTGAAACAAACCCTTTCTTCCCTAAGTTACTTTTTGTCATAGTGTTTCATCATAGCAGTAGAAACCCTAATTAAAACAGATATTCACCAGGCAGCAGTGGCACATGCCTTTAATCGCAGCACTTGGGAGGCAGAGCCAGGCAATCTCTGTGAGTTCAAGGTCAGCCTGGTCTACAGATGGAGATCCAAGACAGGCACCAAAAACTACATAGAGAAACTGTGTCTCGAAAATACCAAAAAAAAAAAAAAAAGATATTCATAGACAAAATGTAAAATTCTATTATTTATTTATATTATAAAGCAGTTTATCAGGACTTTAGGTACCAGTGAATCCACCTTCCACTCTGAAAAATTAAGGTGAGGATATTAGCTTTACTCATGATTACCCAGCAGGTTCTAAAGTGCAGTGTGGAGTTTAAGCCCAGAAGTGCACTGTACAAGGAGGACAATCTAAACCACTAAGAGTGTGGAGAGTAAGACAAGAGGAAGCAAGGATGAAATCTCAGGAACTGTAGACCTTAAAAGGACCCTGTGAAGACTGACCACAAAGATGCAGAAAATTGTGATGTCACATAATTAACCGGATTTAGAAGAAGCCTTTAGGAAAGAAGGAGCACTCAGCTGCCTCAAATGCTGCCAAGAAGTGAGCAAAGAGCAGCAACAACAATGTCCATGGGTTCTACAGCGAAAGAAAGATCACCCACTGTGAAAAACTCTGTGTTCTCCCTGCTCAGTCTCCCTAGACTAATCACACAGGACCACCTACATTTTGTTTACCAGCATGCCTTCACATCTGGCTCCTATTGGGTATAAAAAATATAACACTGAAAGATCTTTGCTCTCAAATTATTCATGTTAATCTTGAAAGAAGGACTTGCCATATTATCTATGTGTTTGCAGATTTGCAGGATGGTTAGTAGAAAAATTCCCTTTGTACCTGGGAACCAGAACTTCCGGGTGTAGAGACTGCAAATACAAGATCAAGAATGTGCCTTTGGGCTGGGTTATTGGGTAGGTGAGTGCTGAGGGCTCCACAGTTCCTGGCTGACTCTGAAATGAAGTCCAGCAAACCACCCCCCCCCCATCTGCCTTTTTAAATTGTGTATTGTAGGGAAAATACAGATAATGGAGTTCAGTAAACATTTAGCAAAAAATTTGAATTTTGTAGGTATAAGAGGAGGGAAAGCCAGCAGGGATGGTGACACACACCTTTAATCCCAGCACTCAGGAGGCAGAGCCAGGTGGATCTCTGTGAGTTCAAGGCCAGCCTGGTCTATAGAGATCCAGGACAGGCACCAAAACTACACAGAGAAACCCTGTCTGGAGGGGGGGGGGGGAGTAGGGAGAGGAAGGTAAAGCTCTGAAAACTAACTCTATCTTTAAATTTCTACTCTGACCCTAGAGCATGAAAGAACTCCAGGTCAAGCATCTGACTCAAATCACCCACACAAAGGTTCTTTCTCAAAATTTACAAATAATCACTTCTGAGCAGATCCTTTTTCTCCTCCTGATGTCACAGCTTAGTTTCCCTGTTGCCACAGACCTCCAAGAGCAGCATAAGACCTGCTCTTCATTGTCCCATCTCTGTGGCTTTTCCATTGACTTAAGTCTGAGCTGCTTCAGAGGGGGAGGCTCACCGGTTCAGAGCCCACATTCATGAACACAGGCACCGCTGGTCCTGCGGCTTCATGTTTCTCATCATGTGAGGTGAACTGTGTGTGTGAGGACTGAGACTCTGCTCTCTGGGCTGTGGTGACCCCCATAAATAGCCTAAAACACATCGAGAGTTGATAAAGCTTCAGGTGAAGTTTACATCACACTGGGGTCCCCCAGTCTGCTTACTCTTAGATGAGTAAGCCTTGTTAAGTTGACCTCATGAGATGAGAGTACAGGGAGGCCTGGTAACTTCCTGAGCCCCTTCTTGAAATGTCAGGCCCTTGCTGCTTGTTTCCAATAGCCTGTGTATTTTTAGTACTGCTTTTCATGTTAGCTTCCTGTTAACTGCTTGCAGGAAATCTTTTCTTGGACATAATCTACCCATTTCCTGAAATTTTCCTCTCCACATTGTGTCAGTCTGGGGATGAATCAAGTCAGCAGTTTTGGAGAAGGCTTGTTCTCTTCTCTGTCACAGCCTCTCTTCTTTGTGGAATACCAGACAAGCTGCCTGCCTTTCTAGAGGGGGAGGGAGAGGCGAGTCCTCAGTGTGTGTCAGCCTCTGAGGCTCCCTGACACAAATGTGCTTTTGTATGTGGAGGGGGCATGTGTATGTGTTTTCCCCTTCCCAATGGACACTTTCATTTATTAGGTCCGGATGGTGTCCTAGGAGCTATAAACAATAGTGTGGAGATACAGAGCTGTCTCAGTGAGGAGGCTATGGTGGCAGCCACTAGATTTCCCTCTTTGCCACTGCCCCCATCTCTTTGTCCATTGTGAGTCTGGTCTGGCTTTAAAGTACCCTAGGACCCATAGTCTCTTTAGAACTGTACAGACACTCCCTTCTTACCTCGGAGGACTTTACACATAGAAGAGAGGATTTCTGTGACTGGCATAACAGCTCCTTATGTTGGCATGATGTCTAAACATGCTTTGATGCAAAGGAGCCTTTATATAATACAAACTAGTCTAGCCATTGTAGAAATCAGAATGGAGATTCAAAGGAGGAAGAGGAGGAGGAGGAGGAAGAAGAACAAGAAGAAGGAGGAGGAGGAAGAGGAGGAGGAAGAAGAACAAGAAGAAGGAGGAGGAGGAAGAACAAGAAGAAGGAGGAGGAGGAAGAAGAAGAAAAACAAGAAGAAGGAGGAGGAGGAGGAAGAGGAGGAGGAGGAGGAGGAGGAGGAGGAGGAGGAGGAGGAGGAGAAAGAAGAAGGAGGTAGATCTACCACAGGATCCAGCTATTCCACTGTAGGGTATTTACCCAATAGTGCAACATTATTCACAATAGCCAAATTATGGATCCACTTAGGCATCAGTAACATAGCAATGGGTAGTTAAAATGTGGTTGTGTGTGTGTGTGTGTGTGTGTGTGTGTGTGTGTGTGTGTGTGTAAACTTTTTCAGCCATAGAGAAGAATGAATTCGTGTCATTTTTAGGAAAATGGATGCAGCTGAAGATAATCATATTAAATGAATTAAATCCATCTTAGACAAATACATATGTTTTCTCTAATGTGGCCTCTAGATTTTTCTGTAGATACATAAATTATGTATTTTAATATGACATGAAAGTAAAATATTAAGGTGAACAAAGAGAACTAGTGGGAAGAGGGAGTGAAAGAAGGGAAGATAGAGATCTGAGGGTAAATATGCTTAACACACAGTATATACTGTACAAAAGTAGGCACCATCTCTTGAACTGAAATTCTGACTTTATTATCCCTTAAAAATGAATGATTTAGATGAGATATAAGTGTTTGAGTACCAGCCTACTATTAAACAACCGTAAGACCTCAGATGTCAGGCAAGGCATAGGCCTACTATAGTTCTTACTTTATAAGATGTTCCAAATTTAAAAGAAATACATGCAAAGTGCCTGCCATATGGAAGCGCCTACATGTACCCAGAAAGAGAGGGAGGAAAAGAGTGTGAAATGAGATGGCATAAATGAATATGTTGTGCAAAAAAATGGAAAGCACACTTACCAGTGACTGTTTCGGTTTAAGACCTAAGACAAGCCCTGTTCTTCTCTTCAAAGCTACCCTTCAGCTTGTTTCTCATCTGACCACTCCTCCCTTTGCGAACATGGCTACCTAGCCTGTCTCAAAGCAAAGTCAAGACCTTGTCCCAGCACTTAGTACAAAGTGGAGGATTCACACGTTACTTGATACATTACTAGGAATAGGAGTAAAAGCCCCCAAATATAACCCTTTGTGTACCCTTCTTTTTCCATCACCCAAACTTCTTCATTTTTAGATTCTAGGATCGGTACAGGAATGGAATTCACTGCAGATACTTTAAATAGCAAGGGTTAACACTAGAAATTCACTTCTTACTGAATGTCAAGAGCTAAAGCTGTGTTCCTAATCCCATGAAGGACTTATAGAACCACTGGAATGATCAGGTGAAGATCCTGCCAATTTCATAGCTGTGTTCTGGAAGCTACCAGTGAAGCTGCCCCATGGCATTGAGGACATGGATCACAAATTCAAAGCCAGGCTGAGTTATACTAGAGACTCTGACTCAAAATCCAAAGGGAGGGATGGCAAGGAGAGGGGGAGGAGTGAGCTGGGGAGCTGGCTCAGTCAGTAAAGTCTGTACAAGGATCTGAGTTTAATCCCTAGCACCAAGTAAAACTGGACACAGCACCACATGCTTATAATTCCAGCTTTGGGAGGCAGAAAAGTAGGATTCCTGGGCTTGCAGGGCAGCCCCTCTAGCAAAATCAACAAGTTCCAGGTTCAGTGGTAAACCTGTCTTTAAAAATGGGGAGTGGGGACTGGTGAGCTGTTGAAGAAGACATCTAACATTGACCTCGCCTCTATGCTCACACCTGTGCACATACACAAACATACACAAAACCACATCATAGGCTAGAAATAATTTGAAGTTGGTTATTCCTACAAGAAAGCCCTTCAAAATGCTTTCATGACTATAGTGTGAATTATTTGCTCTTCTATTAGCACATCTTTGATATACTTGCTTATTTCTCTTATTGACATGATCTCTAAATATTGTTTCCTTCTTAAGGAAATCCATATAAATATTAAAATAAATCCTCTTAAACTAGTGGTGGTGGCTCACTTCTATAATCCCTGTTCTTGAGCACAGGTTCTTTGCAAGGACAGTA
>NC_050443.1:76280012-76338754 GCF_903995425.1 Onychomys torridus
CGTACCTTCCGCGGGTTCCTATTACCAAACATAATAGTACTACTTTAGCAAATTTTTGGCTAGACCCTAGATGCTTGCACAGTGCCAAAATGCCTGATTGATACGCAAGAAACAGAAAGTGTTTCCCAGTTACATTTTTCTGGCAGCAAGCTTTCCCACTACCTCCCACAGCTTTGGATGCAGTTTATTTCGGCTTAATATGTAAAGTTAGGAAATGCATATTAGTAAATTTCGAGGATAATTTGCTGGCCGTGCAGTGTGAACTGTGTGACTTGCATCATGTCACCAAGGCATCGGAACTTGGTGTTCTTAGGTAAGATGAGTATTGTTGAATTATTAGTTAGTCTTATACAGACTTGCATTTACACCTAAAATTTGTCCCCTTCCATAACTGTGTATAGAGTATTTTGACTCCAGCAATTAAAATGAGGAAATTAGTTCCTATCTTAAGTCATAAACCATATGGGCCAACAATATTTATATTCACATTTATAGAATAAGTACATCTTAAGTTTTGTATTCATATGCCTGTGTTCACTTTTTTTCTTGGAGTTTCTAATGGCCTTTTTGTTTCATGATTGAAGAAATAAGTGTGTGACTTTACCTATTATTAAGATCATTTAGTGTCTTAGTCATACCATTTATATGTCAAAATGATTCTCCTCTTAATACGTTTGTTAAATCCTCGTAGTTTTTGCTCTAATTTCAAGACCTACAACCATTTATTTGAGGTTTTAAGTTAGATACATTAGTTGCAACCCATGCCATCCTCTCTATTTTTCTTACACCCATTGTGTGTTTGTGTGTCTATGTCTTTGTGTGTGTGTATACATGCATGTGTGTGCATCGCAGCATGTATGTGGAGATCAGAAGACAATTTTCAGGAGTCCATTAGGCTTCATGTCAAGTGCCTTTTATACACCAAACTACCTTGCTGGCCCTTATCCTTTCTTCATTTTCATGTTCTATAGGCAACCTTAATAATTATTTTTAGACAGAATACTTAGGAGGTAAACTCTCCTAGCCCATCTCAAACATTTTACTGCGCCTTTCTTAGGCAGTTCTTTCTTGGAGTCGCTTGATTTCTGCCCCTCTTCCCGTCTTGCTTTCCTTAGCCTCTAATTCTTCTCTGTCCAGTGTTGTTACCTCTAGCCATTTGTATCTTTTGAGTATTTGAAATCTGGCTCATCTGAGCTGATATTTGCTGTACATATAACATATATAATGTATGTAGAAGACTTAGAACCATAAGCAGAAAATAAAATATCTATTTTTCTGTATTGATTATGTGTTGAAATGGTAATATCTTGGATATATTGTGCTAAAATATCAAAGTTAACCTGTTTCTCTTTGACTTTTTAAATGTGGCTACTAGAAAACTTTGAAATCACATGTGTGCTCTGTGTTGTTTCCCTTTAGCTATGGGGCCCATGTTCCTCAGCCCGATACATTCCCAGGCCCCAGACTTAGGCAGCCTTTCCTCACTTTCCTCAACCTTGTTTCCTTCACTTGGGTTGATACATGGATGTTGTGGTAATCTATAGTTTTTGTCCCTATTAGTATAGCACCGTTTATTTCAGTCTTTGTAAAATGTTAAGAATTTCTAGTCTTTTCTTCTCTTGTTCTTCTGTCTACCCTAAACACAATAGTTGCTTTATTTCTTCTTTTAGTATTTTGCCTTTTCTTTGAGAATTTAGAGGTAATTATATTTTTAATCTGTGAACTGAGAAATGAGTGATTGTACTATTTTTTCACTATTTAACACAGTAGTTTGGTGGCCTTCCTCACAAAAATAAGACTGTATAAATATTTCCCTAACATGTATTTCTAGAAATAGAAGTTTACTAAATTGGATTAACTTTTAAAATTTCTTTCATGTGTGCACATGTGTGTGCACAAGCCAGAGAACAACTTTGAGGATGTGATTTCTGAGGATTGAACTTGGCTCATCAGGCTTGGGCCAGCAAGAACTAACCAATCTTAGATCAATTCCTTAAGGCTCTTGGTATAAATATTGATAGGCTGCTCCCTTATACCCCTCACCCCAGAGACTGGTCTGTTTTCAGTGGGCTGTTCAATAAAAGATAGGAGCACATACCCAGGAAGAACACACTTCATAGCTGATCCCGTTAATGGACAGTATTAATGGGCTTGTGTTTGGAAAGAACTTCTTTTCTGAATCACTGAGCAGGGCTGAGCTTTCATTTTCTTATTTTTAAAATTAGGAAAATGATGCCCTGAATAACTTTACTAAGGTAGCCTTGTCAATAGTTCACATCAGTGAGGGCTTGAGAGCACTTTAGTTGAATAGAGTATGAGCGCTACTTTAAAAACTATGAGAAATGTCTCAATGACAGAGACCCTAGCCTTGAACTGTTGTTTTCTGAGTGGAACAGAATAGGAGATGAGAAGCTGCTATACCATCTTTTTTTGTGATATGTGCTAAGAGATATAAGCAAAGTATTGGAAAGATTAGATGAGGGAGACTTTGCGTTCTCCTTACAAAATCAAGGACAGTGTATCAGCTGAGGGGGTGGCATGAAGCATGAGTATAATGTTCACACAGTTAGGGAATTGCCTGGGGATGGTGAAGTATGAAGATGAGGCTACACAGCTCCCAAGATGGTGGCTGTCAGTGCACTTCATCTGAGAGCATTCCCTAGAGTAATAAGCAAAGAAAAATTGGAATTAGTCTCCCTGAGTAGAGTTATTTGGATGTGCCAGATGAGGGTAGTAATCTCCCTATTTTTGCAATACTTCAAAAGAGAAGGTAGAAAGAAATCATTTCCTCCATTTTTAGGTCAAGCCATAATTTGTTAAGCAAATTCTTTAGGCAAATTCTCTAGGAACAAGAACAAGTTAAACCTGGCCCTTTGCTCCCTTCACCAAGGTTGGGAGTGGGAATGGTAGAGGAAGCGTTGTGTTTCTAAGCCATTTCAGGTAGTCTAGGGCTATCTGATTTTGTGCTGATCTGGTCAGATGACAACTTGAACCAGCAATTTTGAGCAATGCTTAGAGTTAGAAGATCCATGAAGAGAAGGATAATAAGTAGGGTTGGTAAAGAACAAATTGTGAAAGGTAGATCTTTGGTGTCATCATATAAAGCCTAAGAGTTTTGTGAAAGAAACCTAAGAAGTTTGTTTTCCATCTAGCCTTCTGTCTCTTTAAATTCCTTGTCCTCTCACAATAGTTGTTTGTTAGAGTTCACCTTTTCTTTCTCAGTGCCCAGGATTTTTTTCTTAGCAGCATTAAGAAATTCTCTTCCTCATTGCCTATAAAATAAAGTTAGATTCCCAGGTCTGGTATCTAAGATGGCCTCAGTCTAACTGGAGGCTCCAATGTGCATTTATCTTACTTTGCATTCGTGTGCTATTACCTCTCATCTACTTCTAACACAACTATCCACTTCATTTATTTATGTAACAAATACTTATTGAATGCTTATTAGGTGTCCTTTTCTCCAATAAACTCTTACCGTTGTATTCTAGGTCTTAATTTAGAAACTGTGTAGAAAGAGAAGAAAGGCAATAGAGTTAATAAATGGAGAATGACTGTGAGATTCAGTTGCAGAATCAGCATAGCATTAAATACAGGTAAGGCAAGAAGCATTCAAGTAGTCTTATGGAATAACCTTGGGATATGCTAAGATGGATGACCAGAACACACTGGGATCTAAGTTTTGTGACTCCATTCATATATGCTGGCAGATAGATGTGATAAAAGAAACAACTGTAGTGGTCTTCAACTAGGACCTCAGCTCCAGGACTGATGATTGTTTCTTAAAAGGTATAATTTTATTCTAATTTTGATTCATGTGGGGAAAATAGCCACCGGTTTCATTGGTTATATCTCATGTCAATATTGGCATCTGTCTCACAGAGCTCTTTTCTTTAAATGATGCCTCCACAAAACAGATACTTAAGATGTTCCACATCAGTTTCCATAGATAGGTTGGTTCTTAATTCTTAAACAAACTTTGTCCTTTTCTGCTTCCAATCACCAGAGTGATAGGAAGAGAGATAATTTGAATTTAGATTTGAACTTAAAACCTCGCTTTACCTCTCATTCATTCTGTGAGCTGGGGTAAATTTTGTACACTGGTTAAAGGCCTTGGGAAAATAATAACGGACTACCTTTTCTAGAGTCATTTATGTTAAGGTATTGATGTGAATGTATGTAGTAGTACTTAGAGTGGTCATGTGGCAAATACCCCTTTCCCCTTCCTGGAAACTGTCATGTACTCTTTCCCCAGCGTCTACTTATTAAAATCCTATCTGACCTTTACTTAGCTATTATATTAGCCCTCAATAAAGCATTTCCAGTGTTTCCAGATGTGAAAGATACAGTATTTCCGTCATATGTGCATTTTTTGGGGATTTGAGACCTTTGAAGAAAGAGTTCTAAGTAGTAAAGGAAATGGCACAGAAAGTATAGAAACCTGAACAAACTAGCCCTATATTTGGAAGCAGGAAACTAAATACTAGCAACAGACATGGAACAAATAGTATAAATAAAGGTGCTTTGTCACGCAGTGCAGGGTAATTGATTTTTCAGCTTGGTCACTCAGTTCATCTCAGTAGGCCAGAAACAAAGGTTGTCTCCAGTTTTTAGTATTAGCTATAGAAATGGGGCATTCACTGCTTATTCTGGGTGGTGGGGGTCTAGGAGACTAGGGATTAGCCACCAGCCTCCTAGACAGCCTGAGTTATTAGGATCAGTGCTGTTTGATGAGACTGGGACAGTCATTCTACAGATGTTTCCAGCAAGACCTGGTTTGGTCAGCGATACAGAGAACACCAAGAATAACATCAGTATGCTGAGCTTCAAAGGGAACAGCCAAAGATGGTCAGCATAACTGCTTGCTCTTTTATTTATCATTTTACACCTGGTACATCCAGGAAACTACATTAAAAAAAATTCCTCTTTTTAAAAAAATGTACATATTCATTGTAAGGCCAGAAGGATTTGTTCATTGTAGCTGACTGTTCACATTTGTAGAATTCTGTGTAGCTGGAGGGGCTTTAGAGTTGAGTGAGGTTGTTAAAGGGGTACAAAAGGCTTTTGCTTTCTGAATGAACTGAGTTCATTTGGAAGACAATTTTTTCTTGATCTTTGAGGGGTGATTTCAGGCATTAGCTAATTGGCTGAGGGAGATAAACTATCAGTATTGCATAAGGGCTGTCTGCTCTTAGGGGACCACATAAAAAATCAATGCCAAGTTTTTTCCATGACAGCCAGAAGCAGCCCTACTGAGCCTCCCATGTAAATGGCCAGTCATAAATCACCAGAATTCACTTCCCTGGAGGGTGAGGCCTGAACACCCCACCAGCTGCCACCAGCCGACCGCTGCCACCATCAGATCAGCGTTGTTCCTGCTGTGAAATATTTCCAAACAACCTTCCAATTTGCTCTATTGTAAGGGGTAAGTGACCCTCCAGAAATTGTCTGCTGTTTGTCTTAAGTGTACTATCAGATGCTTTAGTCTTTTGATGTGGCTCTTGTCTACTTAATAGACGCAAGAACAGGACTTGGACTGGTTTGTAACCATCTTGAATCTCCAAATTGATACAAAAAGGGAAAACTTCCCATAGGCAAATATTAAAAATTCAAATGTGGAAAAAACTGTGACAAAAAAGGTCATAAATCAAGAAAAGAATCAGGAGATAACTATAAATAATAAGTTGAGTCCCTTTGCCCCAGTCTGAGAACCAGTGAAAATAGATTTTGTGCTATTGTTGTTGATGATGTTATTATAATGTACCCAGGATGATGTAAAGGTCATAAGATGACTAGTCTGTCTCATCAAAACAACCACTGGCCATTAAGAGACAGCTTTGGTAGATTAGTATATACACACTAACTACTTGTTAATGCAGTAGTTAAGTCAGGGCTTTGGATCTGTCAGACAATGGGCTTGAAATCTGTGTCTGCCACCTCCTTACTTTATAACCCTGAGTAAACACATGGTAAGCATTTATTTCAAGACTGTTTTCAGTTTATGTAACAGAAAGGCTCATTCTTTTCACATTATAAAAATTCTGTAACAAGCTGTTGCTATCTTAGGTTTACCAGCATTAGTCAAGGATGCTTAATTCCATCCTCCTAAACCAGTGTATTAGTTTTCAGCCTCATGTTATAAAGAAATACAAACATTTGTGCTAGTAACTTATTAACCAGAACTATGACATGTTAACAGAGAGAATGGGAAAGTAAATATTCTCCCTTTCTAGACTCTATGATGAAGCAAAGTAGAAGATTGTGTATTATTATGTTATCCACCCAACAGCTCAGAGTCTGCTGCATCATTCAATTAATGTTAAACGCTTTTATGATGGTGAGGAAGACAACCCCCCTCATTGTGCTCTTTAGAAAATTTAAATGATACCATATTTAACATTTTGCACTTTATGAAGTACTTTGATTTACCCATGTAAGTAGTTTTTTTGGTAGTTATTGTTATTATTGTGTATTTAAAAGTGCCTTGATGATGGCTAAAAAGAAGAAAGGTCGCCCACGAAGAGTAGCAAAGCCCAGCCTTTATGTTGACTGACCTGGCCCCAGATCTGTTGCTTACACAGCTTTCCTAGACCACCCAGAACCACAGCAATTTCTCATTCCACTAAACTTCTGATATATATTGTTTATTTTTTTATTTACTTTTTTTTGAGACGGGGTTTCTCTGTATAGCTTTGTGTCTTTCCTGGAACTCACTCTGTAGCCCAGGCTGGCCTCAAACAGAGATCCGCCTGCCTCTGCCTCCCAAATGCTGGGATTAAAGGCATGTGCCACCACTGCCTGGCCCTGATTTACACTTTAAAAATATACATACCTTCCTGGGTAGGTTTGAAGAACCTTAATTGCTTGTTTTCTTTATAGTGCTAGGAGATCTCTGAATTAGAGGCCAGCCTTGTCTACATAGTGAGTTCCAGGACAACCAGGCTACACAGAGAAACCCTGTTTCAAAAAGCTAAAATAAATAAATAAGTAATAAAAACAGAAGAGTAGTTGCTAATGTTATGGTTCAATGTGTATCAGTCTCAAGTCATAATACAATTAATTTATTTTATTATCTGTTTGCTTGTACACTAAGACTGCCATTATACATTTGGCTACTTAATTTTCTCATACTTTTTATTCTTATTGATTTTTCACTGATGATGTTTGCTGTTTAAATTTAGCAAATGAAATGCCAATTGTGGTATTCATATTTCCAAGATTTAAAATAAATAATACATAGACATTGTACTGGCTAGTTTTATGTCAACTGGGTACAAATTAGAGTCATTTTGGACGAGAGAACCTCAATTGAGAAAATACCTCCACCAGAATGATCTGTGGTGCATCTTCTTGATTGATGATTAGTGTGAAAGAGCCTTGCTCACTGTGGGCAGTACTATCCTTGGGCAGGTAGTCCTGGGCACTATCAGGAAAGCAGGCTGAACAAACCATGGTGATCAAGACAGTAAGCAGCACTTCTCCAGGGCCTCTGCATCAGTTCCTGCCTCCAGGTTCCTACCTTAAGTTCCTGCCATGACTTCTATGGATGATGAACTACAAGCTATAAGCTGAAACAAACCCTTTCTTCCCTAAGTTACTTTTTGTCATAGTGTTTCATCATAGCAGTAGAAACCCTAATTAAAACAGATATTCACCAGGCAGCAGTGGCACATGCCTTTAATCGCAGCACTTGGGAGGCAGAGCCAGGCAATCTCTGTGAGTTCAAGGTCAGCCTGGTCTACAGATGGAGATCCAAGACAGGCACCAAAAACTACATAGAGAAACTGTGTCTCGAAAATACCAAAAAAAAAAAAAAAAAGATATTCATAGACAAAATGTAAAATTCTATTATTTATTTATATTATAAAGCAGTTTATCAGGACTTTAGGTACCAGTGAATCCACCTTCCACTCTGAAAAAATTAAGGTGAGGATATTAGCTTTACTCATGATTACCCAGCAGGTTCTAAAGTGCAGTGTGGAGTTTAAGCCCAGAAGTGCACTGTACAAGGAGGACAATCTAAACCACTAAGAGTGTGGAGAGTAAGACAAGAGGAAGCAAGGATGAAATCTCAGGAACTGTAGACCTTAAAAGGACCCTGTGAAGACTGACCACAAAGATGCAGAAAATTGTGATGTCACATAATTAACCGGATTTAGAAGAAGCCTTTAGGAAAGAAGGAGCACTCAGCTGCCTCAAATGCTGCCAAGAAGTGAGCAAAGAGCAGCAACAACAATGTCCATGGGTTCTACAGCGAAAGAAAGATCACCCACTGTGAAAAACTCTGTGTTCTCCCTGCTCAGTCTCCCTAGACTAATCACACAGGACCACCTACATTTTGTTTACCAGCATGCCTTCACATCTGGCTCCTATTGGGTATAAAAAATATAACACTGAAAGATCTTTGCTCTCAAATTATTCATGTTAATCTTGAAAGAAGGACTTGCCATATTATCTATGTGTTTGCAGATTTGCAGGATGGTTAGTAGAAAAATTCCCTTTGTACCTGGGAACCAGAACTTCCGGGTGTAGAGACTGCAAATACAAGATCAAGAATGTGCCTTTGGGCTGGGTTATTGGGTAGGTGAGTGCTGAGGGCTCCACAGTTCCTGGCTGACTCTGAAATGAAGTCCAGCAAACCACCACCCCCCATCTGCCTTTTTAAATTGTGTATTGTAGGGAAAATACAGATAATGGAGTTCAGTAAACATTTAGCAAAAAATTTGAATTTTGTAGGTATAAGAGGAGGGGAAAGCCAGCAGGGATGGTGACACACACCTTTAATCCCAGCACTCAGGAGGCAGAGCCAGGTGGATCTCTGTGAGTTCAAGGCCAGCCTGGTCTATAGAGATCCAGGACAGGCACCAAAACTACACAGAGAAACCCTGTCTGGAGGGGGGGGGGGAGTAGGGAGAGGAAGGTAAAGCTCTGAAAACTAACTCTATCTTTAAATTTCTACTCTGACCCTAGAGCATGAAAGAACTCCAGGTCAAGCATCTGACTCAAATCACCCACACAAAGGTTCTTTCTCAAAATTTACAAATAATCACTTCTGAGCAGATCCTTTTTCTCCTCCTGATGTCACAGCTTAGTTTCCCTGTTGCCACAGACCTCCAAGAGCAGCATAAGACCTGCTCTTCATTGTCCCATCTCTGTGGCTTTTCCATTGACTTAAGTCTGAGCTGCTTCAGAGGGGGAGGCTCACCGGTTCAGAGCCCACATTCATGAACACAGGCACCGCTGGTCCTGCGGCTTCATGTTTCTCATCATGTGAGGTGAACTGTGTGTGTGAGGACTGAGACTCTGCTCTCTGGGCTGTGGTGACCCCCCATAAATAGCCTAAAACACATCGAGAGTTGATAAAGCTTCAGGTGAAGTTTACATCACACTGGGGTCCCCCAGTCTGCTTACTCTTAGATGAGTAAGCCTTGTTAAGTTGACCTCATGAGATGAGAGTACAGGGAGGCCTGGTAACTTCCTGAGCCCCTTCTTGAAATGTCAGGCCCTTGCTGCTTGTTTCCAATAGCCTGTGTATTTTTAGTACTGCTTTTCATGTTAGCTTCCTGTTAACTGCTTGCAGGAAATCTTTTCTTGGACATAATCTACCCATTTCCTGAAATTTTCCTCTCCACATTGTGTCAGTCTGGGGATGAATCAAGTCAGCAGTTTTGGAGAAGGCTTGTTCTCTTCTCTGTCACAGCCTCTCTTCTTTGTGGAATACCAGAAAAGCTGCCTGCCTTTCTAGAGGGGGAGGGAGAGGCGAGTCCTCAGTGTGTGTCAGCCTCTGAGGCTCCCTGACACAAATGTGCTTTTGTATGTGGAGGGGGCATGTGTATGTGTTTTCCCCTTCCCAATGGACACTTTCATTTATTAGGTCCGGATGGTGTCCTAGGAGCTATAAACAATAGTGTGGAGATAAAGAGCTGTCTCAGTGAGGAGGCTATGGTGGCAGCCACTAGATTTCCCTCTTTGCCACTGCCCCCATCTCTTTGTCCATTGTGAGTCTGGTCTGGCTTTAAAGTACCCTAGGACCCCATAGTCTCTTTAGAACTGTACAGACACTCCCTTCTTACCTTGGAGGACTTTACACATAGAAGAGAGGATTTCTGTGACTGGCATAACAGCTCCTTATGTTGGCATGATGTCTAAACATGCTTTGATGCAAAGGAGCCTTTATACAGTACTGGTAAGAATACAAACTAGTCTAGCCATTGTAAAAATCAGAATAGAGATTCAAAGGAGGAAGAGGAGGAGGAGGAGGAAGAAGAACAAGAAGAAGGAGGAGGAGGAAGAGGAGGAGGAAGAAGAACAAGAAGAAGGAGGAGGAGGAAGAACAAGAAGAAGGAGGATGAGGAAGAAGAAGAAAAACAAGAAGAAGGAGGAGGAGGAGGAGGAGGAGGAGGAGGAGGAGGAGGAGGAGGAGGAGGAGAAAGAAGAGGAAGGTAGATCTACCACAGGATCCAGCTATTCCACTGTAGTGTATTTACCCAATGTTGCAACATTATTCACAATAGCTAAATTACAGGACCAACTTAGGCATCCAGTAACATAGCAATGGGTAGTTGAAATGTGGTTGTGTGTGTGTGTGTGTGTGTGTGTGTGTGTGTGCATGTATAAACTTTTTTAGCCATAGAGAAGAATGAATTCGTGTCATTTTCAGAAAAATGGATGCAGCTGAAGATAATCATATTAAGTGAATTAAATCCATCTTAGATAAATACATATGTTTTCTCTAAGGTGGCTTCTAGATTTTTCTGTAGATACATAAAATTATGTATTTTAATATGACATGAAAGTAAAATGTTAAGGTGAACAAAGAGGACTATTGGGAAGAGGGAGTGAAAGAAGGGAAGATGAAGGTCTGAGGGTAAATATGCTTAACACACAGTATATACTGTACAAAAGTAGGCACCATCTCTTGAACTGAAATTCTGACTTTATTATCCCTTAAAAATGAATGATTTAGATGAGAAATAAGTGTTTGAGTACCAGCCTACTATTTAACAACCATAAGACCTCAGATGTCAGGCAAGGTATAGGCCTAACTACAGTTCTTACTTTATAAGATGTTCCAAAATTTAAAAAGAAAATACATGTAAAGTGCCTGCCATATGGAAAGTGCCCACATGTTACCCAGAAAGAGAGGGGATTGAAAGGAGTGTGAAATGAGATGGCATAAATGAATATGTTGTGCAAAAAAATGGAAAGTACACTTACCAGTGACTGTTCGGTTTAAGACCTAAAGACAAGCCCGGTTCTTCTCTTCAAAGTTACCCTTTCAGCTGGTTTCTCATTCTGACCACTCCTCCCTTTGCGAACATGGCTACCTAGCCCGCCTCAAAGCAAAGTCAGACCTTATCCCAGCACTTAGTACAAAGTAGGAGGATTCAGCACTTACTTGATACATACTAGGAATTAGGAGTAAAAAGCCCCCAAAATGTAACCCTTTGTGTACCCTTCTTTTTCCATCACCCAAACTTACTTCTTCATTTTTAGATTCTAGGATCGGTACAGGAAATGGAATTCACTGCAGATACTTTAAAAAGGCAAGGGTTTAACACTAGAAATTCACTTCTTACTGAGTGGTCAAAGAGCTAAAGCTGTGTTCTCTAGTCTTTAATCCCATGAAGGACTTATCAGAACACCACTGGAATGATCAGGTCAACATCCAACCAATTTCATAGCCATGTTCTGGAAGCTACCAGTGAAGCTGCCCCATGGCATTGAGGACATGGATCACAAGTTCAAAGCCAGGCTGAGTTATACTAGGAGACTCTGACTCAAAATCCAAAGGGAGGGATGGCAAGGAGAGGCGGAGGAGTGAGCTGGGGAGCTGGCTCAGTCAGTAAAGTCTGTACAAGGATCTCAGTTTAATCCATAGCACCCAAGTAAAACTGGGCACAGCAGCACATGCTTGTAATTCCAGCTTTGGGAGGCAGAAAAGGGGGATTCCTGGGGCTTGCAGGGCAGCCCCTCTAGAAAAATCAACAAGTTCCAGGTTCAGTGGTAAACCTATCTTTAAAAACGGGGAGTGGAGACTGGGGAGCTGTTGAAGAAGACACCTAACATTGACCTCTGGCCTCTATGCTCACACCCATGCACATACACAAACATACACAAAACCACATCATAGGCTAGAAATAATTTGAAGTTGGTTATTCCTACAAGAAAGCCCTTCAAAATGCTTTCATGACTATAGTGTGAATTATTTGTTCTTCTGTTAGCACATCTTTGATATACTTGCTTACTTCTCTTATTGACATGATCTCTAAATATTGTTTCCTTCTGTAAGGAAATCCATATAAATACTAAAATAAATCCTCTTAAACTACCAGTGGTGGCTCACTTCTATAATCCCTGTTCTTGAGCACAGGTTCTTTGCAAGGACAGTATGCACGGTTTTTTTTGTTGTTGTTGTTGTTGTTTTTTTTTTTTTTTTGGTTTTTCAAGACAGAGTTTCTCTGTGTAGCTTTGCGCCTTTCCTGGATCTCGCTCGGTAGACCAGGCTGGCCTCGAACTCACAAAGATCCACCTGCCTCTGCCTCCCGAGTGCTGGAATTAAAGGCGTGCGCAACCACCGACAGTATGCACTTTTAACTGCTAGGCCATCTCTTCTCTACCACCTTCCACTGTTGATTTTTAAACATTTTTCCTCATAAAACAGTGTTTAGGAGTGGGTATGTGGCTCAGTTAATGGTACATTTGCCTAGCCTACAAGGTTAGATTCCCCCAGTGCCACATAAATTAGATATTGTAGCATATACCTATAATCTCAGCACTCCAGAAGTAAAGGCAGGAAGACCAGAAATTCAGAGTTATATGCTGCTGTATGAGAATGTGTCTTTCTAAAAAAACTGTGTCTTTCTAAAAAAACTGTATTTAAGCTATATATGGTAGCCCACTCCAGTAGTCTCCATTATTTAGGAGGCTGAGACAGAAAGCGCTACTTTCAAGCAGTTTGAGGCAAACGTGGACCACATAGTGAGACCTTTATATAAAAATAGCTTTTCTTCTTCCAGGGAGCCCTAGTTCAATTCCCAGCACACACAGTGGGTAGCTTACAGACATTTGTAGCTATAAGTCCATCACCCTCTTCTGGCTTTCTGCAGGCATATCTCCACATACTAAAGTGTGCCCCCCACACACATGTGTTTAAATAAAAATAACAAATTTTAAAAAGTAAAAGAAATCAGAATGGCAAGCTGGGTCAATGGGTGTAGGCACTTGCCACCAAATTTGACAACCTGAATTAGATTCATGGGAGTCACATGGAGTAGGAGAAAATTAACCCCTATAAGTTGTCTTTTGACCTCCATACAGAGTGACATGTGTGCACATCTCATACACCCTGACTTTTTTTTTAATTTAATAAAAATTTTTAAAGAAAGAAATGTTTAGGGTTGGGTTTTTAGCTCAGTGGTAAAGCAAAAGCAAGGCTCTGGGTTCGGTCCTCAGCTCTGGGGGGAAAAAAAAAGAAAGGAAAGAAAGAACTGTTTTTAAGTGAACAAAAAATGGTTTGGAGGTGATATATTTCTAATTAATGTTCTCAAATTTTCACTGTGTTTGAGTTGTTATTCATGGTTTTGTTAACATCAAGTTTTCTGATTAAATCACCCTTCCAGTATAATCGCTGTATCTTGTGATTTAATCATGTACAATGCAATAGGTGCTAAGTTGTGTAAGATTCTTAGAAACTCCATACTTCCAGCTGTTAGTTGTTTCTGTAGTCAGGAGGAAGGCATGTCAGAGAGTAGACAGAAACACTTTGGGCTAAGAGCCAAGGGCATCCCATTTGCTCTGCACTGTATTTACATTCCCTTTGCAGCATTCCTGCTTCGTGGTCATTATCACATTAGAACTTCTTGATGCTGTTAAATGTTGTTAATAGGGATGCGAGCCACATCAAGGAGAGGTTCAACTCCATGGTATCTGTATTTTCTCAGCTCTCAAGACCACTGGATTAGGAGTCAAACTAATTCAGCCTCAGCCCTACAACTAATTAACTATGTGGCTTCAGGGAAGTTACTTTCCCTCTGTGGGGCTTTTTCTTCATCTCTAAAATCAGGGTATATTAGGGAATATAAGTACATGCCATAAATGAAGACACTTTCCTTTCATCTATTCTTGGGTTTGGACGATTTTATTGTTTTTGAAACAGAGTCTCACTTAGTTGCCCATGCTGGCCTTGAATTCTTGACTCCTCCATCTTAGCTTCTAAGTATTTAATTACGTGTGTATGTCATAAATTACCTTTTGGTGTGTTCTTTATGAAAGATACCACAAATGATGTCTCAGAAACCTTCTCAACAATCTTCATCACAGCTAGAACCAACAGGTAGAACTTGACCAGTAAAACAGGAGTCATTCCTTTGCATCTCTAGGGCTCTCAAACAGCAGTGTGCTGGTATTTATTTAGCAATAGGTTATCAAGGGAAATAGCAGCAGCAGCTTGAATTTGCAGCATTTACTAACTTTCATGGTGTCAATATTCCCACTGTGGCTGATTGCACACCATCATTATGAAGTCCTCTGGGTTGCAAAAATCTTGAAAATTTATTAAGCAGTTTTCATTAAGGCAAGAGAAGACAATCTGGCTCATCATCATCAAATTGATAAGTTTGAATTAAACTAGTCCTATCCAGACGTTAAAATGAAGAAGACCATTTTTTTTTCTAGTAATTATATCCAGGAGTATAATTTTGATCCTGTATAATATTTCAACATAGAAATAATAGTTTGTTATGAGATGTTGGTGAAATGATGCTACTTCCATGGACTTTGGTTATACTGCCTGGGAAGTGGGAATAAGAAAATTTGCCTAAAATTGTAATAAATAATGAATGTCTATGGTAGTTTGAATGTAACTGGCCCCTATAAGCTCATAGGGAGTGACACTATTAGGAAGTGTGGCTCTGTTGGAGTAGGTAAGGCCTTGTTGGAGTCACTGTGGGGGTGGGCTTTGAAGTCTTATATGCTCAAGACATGCCCAGTGTCTCAGACTACTTCCTGTTACCCATGGGTCAAGATGTAAGAACTCTCAGCTCCTTCTCATGTCTGCCTGCACGCTACCTTACTTCCCATCATGACGATAATAGTCTGAACTGTAAGCACACCATCCCAATTAAATGTTTTCTTTTATAAGGTTTGCTGTGGTCATGGTGTCTCTTCACACAATAGAAAACCCTACGACAAAAACAATGTTAGCATGTATCCCAGTACCCAGTATGTCATCTTGCCTTTACACTATTCCTTTTCTGATAACAGAGTGGAAGACTGTCGGGTTGGGCAGAGTCTTTTGCCTTTCCCAAGCCATTGCTTCCTCTCCAGTCCCTTTGTTTTCCTGTTATACTTCTCTGACATTCCCTTTTCATTTGCTTTTCTCCTCTGATGTACTTCATCTTCTCTCTGAGTGAAATATAAGTATTTAATCTTTTGATTATCAGACCTATCTGTTGAACTATCCCCATGAAGAAGCACTACTTAATCCTCACTCTTGGAATAAAACTTACGTGAAGGCTCTTACCACAGGGAGCGTCTCCTATGTGAGCAGAGCAGGCTGCTGAGAATATCACATCAGCTAGTACATGCTCATGAAAAAAGACATAAAGAAATAATGTTACATTTTTAAGAATACAGCTTTTAGGCTGGCAAGATGGCTTAGCTATAAAGGCACTTGCCATACAAGTCTGGTAACCTGAGTTTACTTGCCCAGAATCCATGATGAGAGAACTGTCCCCAAAAAGTTGTCCTTTAACTTCCATACATTCCATAGCATGCTTGTATGTAACATACACACACACTTGCACATATACGCATGCACACATACAAATAATAAATAAAATATTTTTGAAATTATACCTTTTTTTCTTATGTAAGTGAAGTAATTCTCAAAAGTTGTCCAAAGTCTGGATTTTGGTTAAAACATACATATAATCTCCCTCTTCCAGAATAATATTTGTAAAATGAGAACTACTTTTAAAGGTTATATAATCTGTGCTGCACCTCTTTAATACAGGCATCTACTCTCCAGATACTTAGTAAACACACAGCTGAGCTCTATACACTACTGTAGGTTAGCCATAGTAAGATGCAGTACATGGTTCCTACCTGTAAGAAATTTATAATCTGAGAGGCAAGAGGTTTAAGTTAATCAGCAGTATAATATAGGGTGATAACAGCAAGAAGAAACAGAAAGGCAGAAGGCTTAATGGAATCATAGATGAGAGTTGTTTCCATCAGCTAGGAATGGGAAGTTTATGGTAAAGCATCCTGTGCACAGTGATAAAGGAAAACTCTGTTCCCCTTCCTCCTTCTCTCATTACACTTAGTACTCTGATAAGATTAGTAAATCCTGGTACAGAGTTGGAAGATTCACTCTCCTTTTCAGGGCTCCCTCCCTACATGCTGATTGTATCTTCCCTCCTCTGCAAACCGCAGCTTATTTCAGCTAAAAAGCCCCCAGTTTATTTTTGCTTATGTCATCCTCCACAGTCCAGTAATCTCTGAGAAATTGACTGGCCATTATCTCTTCATTATCTTCTCTCTTCTCTTGGCATCCACTGCAATCTAAGCCACATGGGTTTTCCCTAAGATCATAGTTGTCTCCCAGTTGTTTTAATGAATCCTAGTCTTGCTCTTGAGCTTTTCTTACAACAGAATGATCTAACCAGAACACAAATCCGGCCACAGCATTCTTCTCTTATGTTATCCTTTTCTAACTCCCACATAGCATACCATTTTCCTCTTTATTACAAGAAAGGCCATGCTTTATCATGATTATTTGTTTCTATTTGATATCTCTGCCAGAGAGACCTCAGACCTTGTCTGTATTGGTTGCTGTTTTATCCTCAGCAGAGTGCATAGAAATCAGTAGAGTACTGAATATGTGAGTTCATTTAAAATGCATCTTAATAATACTTCTCAACAAATTAGTATGAAATATCTAACATAGGTCTTTCCTAAGTGCATTTAAACATATAAGTAAATTATATTTATAGTATGTCTTCTTTAGATTGGATAAAAATTTGTAATTTTTGTCATATCAGGTTATGTCAAGAGCCATAGAGATCAATATTATGGTTGTGTGTGTGTGTGTGTGTGTGTGTGTGTGTGTGTGTGTGTGTGTAATGTAGTGTAATGTAGTGTTTGTATGTGTTTGTTTGGGTGTATATGGAAGCAAAAGTCAATATTATATATCTTTCCTGATCATGTTCCAGCAGGTTTTTTTTTGAGAAAAAGTCTCTTAATGAACCTGAGGAACATCAGTTCAGCTAGTCTGATTGGCCAGTGACCTCAAGGGATCTTCCTGCTGTGAGTTATAGACTTGTGCCACCACACCCAGCTTTTATATAGGTGCCAGAAATCTGAACTCAGATTTTTGTGCTTATAAGAAAAGCACTTTACTGACTGAGCCAACTCCTCAGCCCCTAAACATTCTAAAGCCTGATGAGGGTAAGTTAGAGGGGGATGCCCAGGAAAGAGAAAACAGAAAGAACAGAAACTGCCACATTCTCTCCCTAAATATGTTATAATAAGGATTTTTATGTATGTCTTTTTCTTTCATTTGAAATTACCTCCTTAAAATCAGTTGTTGGAAATAAGAATTATTGACTAAAAGGAGAAATGAACATCTTTAAGGATCTTGAGATAACTCCAGACTGTTTTCCAAGCACATTGTGCCAACAAATAGCCTTGAGCAACATACAAGGATATCTTTTTAAATCTCACTTTTTACCCTGGAAGTCATTAAAATCTTTTGCTGGTTGAGAAAAATAGTCCTTTCCATTCCTACTAGTTAATACTAGATCTTTTCCCATCTTATGTGCTTACAGCTCCTTCTGAAGGAGCATCCTGACCCTTGTAGACTGTCAGAAGCTATAAGGGATCACAACTTCTGTGACCCCTGGCCATAGCATCTCCGTTGTGTAGAGTAGAGAGGGGAGGGGTAGAGGGAAGGTGTAAAACAAACCAAGCCATTGTTAGGGGATGGGGTCACTGGGATAATGCTGTGAGAAGGGATGAAAAGAATGATTCTCCATTCTTGATTGTTATGATTTCCAAGAATGAGCCAACAGCTCCAGCCCAAGGAGGAATGGATCTTCACTGCAGCCAGATGCTCCTTTTTCCAGTGCTGCCTTCCATTATTTCTGGAGAAGGGGTGGGGGATAGCACAGCAGCTGAGACAGATTAACTGCTATGCCAGTTTCCTCCCTTTGAGTAAAAGCCCTAGATGTGAGGCATTCAGAGTTAGTCAAAAACTCTTCAGAAATGAGAACATGGCTTGAGGTCCACAGTGTGTAGGATCCAATCTTCTGGAGTTTGCACTCTACTCCTGCCTTTGTCTGTGTGAGCTGCTGAAGCACAGAGAGCTTTCTTTCTCTCCAAGTTCCCTGCTACCGCTACCTTCATTTGGTCTTCTTTCTGTTGTTTCTGAGCTATGACAACAGATGCCTGCATCCTTTAATTTATCCTTGTCTGCAATCCTGCCAACATGGCCTTCCTACCTTTCTGCTGTCTGTCCCAAGTCTGTTATCTTGGGCTTATCTGCTCTCACTCCCCTCCCGCTGCTGGGTTAGTTCCCACTCTTGTGACCACGAACCTCTTAATTCATTTAACCACCATCCCTCTCATGAGTTACTTCCCTCTAAGACTTCATGGTTGGCATACAAGTTTACACATGCCATTTGGTACAGAAATGGGTGAAAAAATGGCTAAATAAAATTTTTTCAGCAGCATGCACAAGATAGTCTTAATTGTAGGAATGAAAAAAAATTGTATGGTCTCTGTTTACCAGCAACTGCAGTGAAGTTGAAACAAGACACAATATATTTATAAGCACTTTGTATTTTAATTTTCTGTATATCATGTAATTCCTGACAATGTTTGTTGAATGAAGAGAGAAACTTTATCTTCATTTTAGGATTAGGAGTCTGGAGCCCAGAAAAATTGAGGGATTTACCAGAGGCCACGTAGCTAACCTGAGATCAAAATGGCATTTATACTTATGTGACTCACTTTACGCAAGATGTTTAACTACTTTATCAACCAAATTAGTTCATCTGTAAAATAAAGGTAACGCTTCCTTAGGGCCATGAGTGTTAAAAACCAGTACTGGAGACTGTAGTATGGTACTGACATATAAATGAGGTTCTCAGATGCTGGTCGTTATCCTCATGTGTCATGGTTATAACAAACTTTCTGGGTGTTTGGGGAGAAAGTCTAGCAAGTACCATCACTGTGTTTCTTCCCTGGGTTGTTGTGATATTAATGACTAAGCCTGCTTTACTTGCAAGACCTATGTCAATTGTCTCATGTGATACCAGCCTGATTCCAAACGGTCCTTTTTTTTTTTTTTTGGAGCTTAGGATCGAATCCAGGGCCTTGCGCTTGCTAGGCAAGTGCTCTATCACTGAGCTAAATCCCCAACCCTCCAAACGGTCCTTTTTAACAGCCTCCCTCTAAGCTTGGTCCTTTTATAGGTAAACTTAAATCTTGAAGCTAAACAAGTCAGAAAGTGCCTGAGATAAAATCAAAGGGTAAAAGATTTATTCTGGCTCACAGTTTCAGAGATTTTAGACCATGATCACTGCTGACTCTGGGCCTTTTAGTGAGACAGAATATTACAGCATGAAGTGTGTGGTAGAGCAGAGCTGTTCACATCCTGGTGGCCAGAAAGTTAAGCAGAGAGAAGAAAGGGTAGAGACAAAATAACACCTTTCAGGTACACATCCTGAGTGACCTACTTCCTCCAATTAGGTCTCACCTCCTGAAATGTCTTTCAACAGCTCATTAAGCTTGGAAAACCTAATGAGTTAGTCACCTCCCAAAGTGTAGTATTTTTTTAATACTGCTACACTGGACCAGCCTTCAGCATGTGAAAGTTTGAGGGATATTTCAGATCTAAACCATAACCACTGATCAAGCTAGAAACAGAATTTAGAACTTCACAGTATGTTGGACCATGGTTCTTTATAATCTTCCCTGTGTTCTTAGTCACTTGGGGGTAGGGGCAGCAGGTAGGTAGATTTATATTGGTGGGATCAGTGAGACATGAAAAAAAATCTTCTATACTGATGTCTTGTTTTCACTTTGTAGTGGCTCCAGGGCACTTGTGTGATAAGTGGTACTGTGTAAATTAAAATGCAACTAAAGATCTCTTCAGTGTTTCTTAAATTAAGTTTATTATGTGTGATAATTTGCACATAGAGGCTTTTGTTGTTATTTGTTGTAATGACTATGGCAGTAATGATCTGGCTCCCAGAAAAGCTTGGCACAAGTTCCTCATTTGCATTTGGCAGGGCTCCATGGTATACACTGAATAAAATGAATCAGCCTATTTGGGGTGTGGGGAAACTGAATCACTAGAAGGTTGTAGGTCACATGATCCCCAGCGATCCTCATATAAAGGAATACCAGAGAATTCTGTATTCTGTCTCTAGCGATTATTCTTTTGTCTCCTGTCAGGAGTATCAAATCCTGTCTATTTCAGTCATTCACAAAAGCACCAAGCTAGCAGGAGAAGTAAAGGGACCATTCACTAAGTGTCTGAATCTGGCCAGCATCACATGAGGCACTTGACATGAGACAAAAATGTAAAGCAGACCTGGCAATTAATATTTACAACAGCCCAGGATTCTGATTCAGTGAACATGTGCTTTGTTTGTGTAGGTAACACTGTCTATCTCACATCTGCATTTAACCAAACCATTTGAAGAACTTAAAAGGGGGAAGAGTGAAATAAAATTTCACAGAAATTCTAAAGCCTGTATACAAAAGTGTGTGTGTGTGTGTGTGTGTGTGTGTGTGTGTGTATGATTGTTAGGACAACCTTTTAAAATAAACAGAGCATTATGTCAAAGAATTTGCAAGGGGTGGGGGATCATCCAATAAACCATGGGTTATAGATTAAACCCAAAAACGTTGCTTGAATCAAGACATTTAGCGTAAACCTATTTATCAATGTAACCATTTATTATTTCTAGCTCCTTCTTGTGTTTTTTTTGGGACTAGGGATTTCAGACTTAGAAAGTTGCAATAATCTTTGAGAGATATATGATTTGTCTGAGGCAGGGTTCTGTTGGTCAGAGATGGAACTTATTTAGCAAAGAACTTGTAAGGAGAAAAAAGTCACTACTATGACATCTCATAACTTTATATATCTACTGTTCAAATGGGATAATAGTAACTACTCAGTGTAACTGTAATGTTGAAAAGAGCAAATGGTATAGAGTGATTACTATAGTTCGTATGTATCCATTGATACTGACAAGGTAAAGACCCCACAGCTTAGAAATCTCAAAAATCTCCCTCCTGCTTCCTGGTCAGTGCTTTCCTATTGAAGAACTACAGGGAAACAGTATAACCATTTGGGTTTTGCTGTTGATGGTGATGATGTTGTTTTTTCTCAGGTCAGACTGACTTAGAGTTTTCTGTAAGCACCAGCAGGCATCCATCTTGCTTTGGCCTCAACTCAGGGCATCTTGTCTGATGTTGTGCTTTGATATAATTCTTCCCCTCCCCAATTGTTTCTAGGTCTAAAGGTGATAGGGACATCAGTATTCTCAGTCATTGTAGCAAGGCATGAGCTTGGATTTTCTATCAATAAATCCAGTATTGTACAGCATTATTCTTTTGGCAGAACTGTCAAGAGAACTCTCCCATGCCTCCATTCTGCTATGTACCATCCATTGCAGAGCTCTAGCCTCTGCTTGACCCAACCTTATTGAGCTGCTAGTTGACTTCTATTTAGGGGGCTACTGCCTCCTAAGTGACTGCCTTCCATGATGCCCATGGGCACAGGCTTAAGTGTCTAGCTCCTCTGGTAAATGTATTGTACCTTGGGTATTTATGGAAAGAATCAACAAACATACAAAGGTGATGTGAAAGCAATTCATTGAGCAATACTAATACCCATGCCTGGCCCAGGGCCTGGCACAATGCAGTAGCTCAATGACATTTTGTTGAATAAATTATCATTTTAGATATAATAGATTTACTATTGTAAGCATGAATTTGAAGCCCAGTTCAAATGCTGCCTGCTTTGTTAAAATGTTCTTATATCAAATACAATTTTTTCTTCTACAGCAGGACAGTATAGGAAAGTTTATGTTATAGTCTTCATATAGACAAAGAAATAAAAACAACCTTTTTATTACCCAACTCTCACAATTGCCCTATTAAGATTATCATCTTCATGTTAAAAATTGGACAAACAGGCTTAGGTACATAAAAAAGCCCAAGTTTAGACAATTCTTAAGCACCAAATTAGTTCCAAAATGTTGCATGAATTTTAAGAGGTCTTATTAGTATTGAGACGAACGCTGGAAAATCAGAGAAGCAGAACAAGCCACAGCTTCCTTACCTTGCCATTTCCTCAGCTGACCCTGTTTTCCTCAGACTGGAAGTCTCTGAGTCCTCATCTGAATGGATCTCAGCTGAACTATGCTGCTCAAAGCCTGAAAGCTTAACTAGCCAGTTCCTGGTTTTCACACCTTATATACCTTTCTGCTTTCTGCCATACTTCCTGGGATTAAAGGCTCACTTCCTGGGAGTAAAGGCATGAGTCACCATGCCTGGCTGTTTCCAATGTGGCTTTAAACTCACAGAGATCCAGATGGATCTCTGCCTCCCAAGTGATAGGATTAAAGGCATGTGCTACCACTACCTAACCTCAAGGCTTAATATTGTGGCTGTTCTGTTCTCTGACCCCAGATAAGTTTATTAGAGTGCACAATATTTTGGAGAACACAATATCATCACACCAAAACTTACTTTCAGCTGTTAAAAATTTTTTCCTGGGTCAATATATTATACAGATTTAGTTATGTTCAGGTTTTTATTTCCCCAACAAGAATGAAGCCCTTTTTATCTGAGAACAGTCTCCTACTATTGTACATGTGCCATAGAGTATCACTTATAATAAATACTGAAAGTAAATTATCAATTTTAGTATTCCATGCTAGAATTGAAGAAATGATCAATGGTAGAATTCCATACAAAGTAATTGGAGAGCAGGGGTGTGGGGAGGAAGATTTAGATTCTACACAAGTCTAATGTAGAGAGCTCCCTAACACTTGTTCTTAAGCTGGACTGTAGGACATAGCCCTGTGGGTCCTCTTTCTGCTGGCTTATGTGAGGCCCAGGTTTGTACCATTGGGTACAGTCTTTTCCCTTCCTACATCTTTGGAGCTGCATCTCCGACATACAGCATATACTCCAAGGCAAGGGAGGCAGAGCACTGCAGGCTTCTCGGGCCAGCAACCTCCCTAGCTGACTGAGATCCATTGCTATAAATATCCTAAGTTTCTATTAATACTCCCTTTTCAGTGTGAGCTCATTTAAATCTGCTGTTCTCGAAGCTATTTTTAACCACACATTCTTGGGCATGGGCCTGGTTCTAGTTAAGAGATCATAACTTCCATTTTGGTTTTTGCACTTGCAGAAATAATAGGATCTCAGCCTTTTTCATTTCTCTAAGGAGAAATGGGCTCCACTGATGTTTGAGGGAGCCAAGTGACAATTCTTTGTTATGAAAGACTATTTATTCCATACAGGTTTTGTTCATATACCTGTCCCCTGACCACTGGTGCTTATAGTGCTCCAGAGGGTACCATCACACACAGCACATATTTCCACCTACCTTTGGTAAATAATCCTGCTGGTTGAAAGGCACTATATCCTAATAGCTTGACTCTTCATGTTGGAACAAGATAAGTCTTGAGAAAAGATGCTTTCCAGGTACAGTACAGCTCTTACCTTTGTAAAACCAAGAAGCAATTAAGGTGCTGACATCATATCTCCTTGAGGATTGGGCTAGTTACACCATTTGAAAATCTCTATCACTCTGTCAAGACAGGTTTTAATCACAAGGTTTTAGTCTCTTCAAATTGCACGAGGAAATGTGAGTGGAGGCAGGCTGTGAGAGGGGGTGACTGTAAATGAGATAGGGTTTCTTTGGGGGTCGTGGAAGATAATGTGGAATTGATAGTGGTAATGGTTACACACCTTTGAAAGTGTGCTAAAATCCTCAGATACATACACTGTTTTTATGTGATTTATCATTAACTTATGTGTGTGTAGGTATGTGTAGGGGTTGTGCACATGGTCAGAAGGCAATTTGGAATTGGTTTGTTCCTTCTACTGTGTGGTTTCTGGGGATTAAATTCAGTCTTGGTGGCAAGTGTTCTTACCTTCTGAGACATTTCACTGCTCCACATTTATACATTTTATGGCATGTGGATCAGATATTAATTTTTTCTAAATTGTAAAAGTCTGCTACTTTCAATATTTTTCCCACTTATTTCAATTTTCCAGGCTTAGAACTTAAAAGAGTTCTCAGTCACTTACAGTTCCTCTTTCTTTCAGATTCCATTTCTAATATATTACTAAGACCTAATTCCTAAGTAACTCTCAAATCTTCCCTTTCCCCTCTCTGCCCTACCTACCACTAACTTTACTGAAGTGTCATTCCCTTGCCAAACACTGTTACGATCTCTTTTATTTTCTCACTATTCCCAGTTTCTTCCAGCCCCCATGACATTTTCAATTATGTCCTCAACATTTTATTGTGAAATATATGCATACAATGATTGTATAAAATATACTATGCCATAAAGGAAAGACCCATAACTGTCAACAGCAACCAGGAAACTCTGTATGTCCCTTCTCAGTTAATTCTTACTGTACACCCATTTTTTTCCATTCATTTATCATGATTTTTATGGTCACTTGCTTGGCTTTATTTATTTATTTATTTATTTGTTTGTTTGTTTGTTTATGGTTTTACCATAAGTCTAAATTTCTGAGCAATACTGTTAATTTTGATTTTTTTCACTCCTGATTTCTTTTCTCTACTTCATGTTTTTGATATTTACTGTGTCTTTTCTGAGTGACTTTGTTCACTTTTTAAAAACAAGATCTTAGCTGTTTCTTCTCGTCATGAAGATACTAAGTTAAAATTCCTTGGTGTGTCACTATTCAAGGCACTCAGTGACCTTCTTTTATGGTTACTTCATTTCTTTGGTGTCTCTGTCACATTCTTTCCTGTAATGCATCAAAGAACTTGCCACTTCCAAAGAAACCATGTGTTTCTATTGCTACAGGTGCTTAAATTTTAGACTTTCTTCCATTCTTTCATTTTAGCATATCCTTCACTCCTCTTTCATGATAGAATAGTTGAGTCTCTGTTATATCTTCCATAATTGTTTGAAACCATTCTCTCCTTGGTTATTTTTTATTGCATTTCATTTATTTGACACACACATGCATGCAAAGGTCATAGGACAACTTACATGAAATCAATTATCTACTGCTGTGTGAGTCCCAGTGTCAAACTCAATATAGAATAACAAACTGTTTATTGAGGCTGGCAAGCCAGATTTGAGACTTAGATAAATATTAAGTAGAAGTTCAATACATGTTTCTCTTTTACCCACTTAGCATAACAGATACTCAATCCTGTTGGTGAAGTCTTTAGTGGTAGCATACTACTTTTAAAGCATCAGCATAAAGGAGGCAGACTATTTTATTAGCCTCGACATTCTCTGAAGCCTGTCTTGGTGATCACAGTTTATTAGGTGTTTGGTGTTTCCAAGGGGCTATTATACTTGTAAAGAATATTGTCTACTTATACTTTATTTCATGCTTCATTTCAAAACTTGGAAAATGTATTTTTTATTGCACAATCAAATGTTACTATAAATTTGTTTAAATTCTGTTAAACAGCATAATTGTGGTTTGTGCCTAATTCCATTGAATAATTCACAAATATATATATTTTCCGAGACAGGGTTTCTCTGTGCAGCTTTGCACCTTTCCTGGAACTCTCTCTGTAGACCAGGCTGGCCTTGAACTCACAGAGATCTGCCTGCCTCTGCCTCCCTAGTGCTGGGATTAAAGGCATGCGCCACAACTGCCCAGCATAATTCACAAATCTTAAATAATAAATATACAAATACAACTATTAAAAATCTATTGTTTTTTATGCTTAATCTAATCCTAAAACAGCAATGCTTGTATTATTTCTGTACTTCTTTGTATGCTCTCTTAGGGTACTGTTACATTTACTGTAACATTGTTCCAATACTTAAGTTATGTGGATTTGAGTTTCCCAAAGAAATGACCAGAGAATAAAATAGCCTTACCTGAATAAAAAGTGAAAGGAATTTCTTCTCAGTTGGCAAAGTCATGGGGTCAGGGAGTAAGCTGATCAATGTTTGGAAGAGGCATGCGTCTTGGAAGCTTTCTTATGATGATTAGAGCCTGTGCAATCGCTTACAACACTGAGCTTCTTCTCCAGTAAACTTCTCTTGCTATATTAATGTGACTTATTTTCTTCTTTTCTACTCTAGTTTCTTACCTTCAGATGAATTCCTTTGGTCTCTTAGTTGGCCAGAATAATAAAGCACTGTCCATTCATGGTGGTATTGTGACCTAAATGTTAATGTTAATACCTCAACACTTTAATGACAGTGGCTTCAAAACATGATCTAGGCTGGGTGTGCTAGTGCATACCTTTAATCCCAGCATTCAGGAGGCAGAGATAGTTCCAGGATAGCCATGGCTACACAGAGAAAGCCCTGTCTCGAAAAACCAAACCAACCAACCAAACAAACAAACAGAAAACATGATCTAGAACTGGTAGCAGCAACATCTAAAAACTTATTAGAAAATGAAAAGTCTAGGCTGCTGAGATGGCTCAATGGGATTGGCACTTGCAACCGAGCCTAATGAAGTGATCCCCCAGTGGGAGACTAGAATCAACTCCTGCAAGTTATCTTCTGGCTTCCACACATATGATGTGGGACAGAGTGTATAAACATGCTCATATTCATATGTTCACACAAAATAAATAAAATGTTAAAAATTAATTTAAAAAGAGAATGTATAAATTCTCAGATTCTTATAAATACCAGACCTTTTAAATCAGAAATGCTTGGAATGGGGCCCAGAAATCTGTGTTGTAAAAAGGACTGTAAGTAGTTCTGATGCATGCTATAATTTGATAAATACATCTGTAAAATAAGAGAATGGTTAATTAATTTAGCCTACCTTCCAGGTGTTACCTAAAGTGTTACCCTGAAACATAGTGTTGAACTCAGCCTTCTTGATCAATGTACATGAATACCAGTGCTTTTAACTGTTGGACTACTCTTTTATTGGCTGTTGTGGTGGTTTGAAATAAAATGATCCTCAAAGGGAATGGCACTATTAGGAGGTGTGACCTTGTTGGAGTAGGTGTGATCTTGTTGGAGGAAGTGTGTCACTGTGGAGGCAGGCTTTGAGGTCTCATATGTGCTCAAGACACTCCCAGTGAAAACAGACCACTTCCTGTTGCCTGTGGAAAATATAGAACTCTGACATCTCTCCAGCACCATGTCTGCCTCCTACATGCTGCCTTGCTTTCTGCCTTGACAATAATGGACTAAACCTCTGAACTGTAAACAAGCCACCCCAATTAAATGAATGTTTCCCTTTATAAGAGTTGCAATGTTCATTGTGTCTCTTCACATCAATAGAAACCTGAACTAAGACAGCTATTATATGTGATCTTAGTACTGGCAAGTATTTTATCCTTATGTGTAGCCCCCTTTATTGATTCTTCTCTGAACATATAGATAGAAATAGGTACATATCCATATTGTTTACCAGCCTTGTTGCTTACTAGGAGAGAGTATCTAGTGTATTGATTCATTTTCCTCATAAAAATCTCTTAAAATCATGAAATAACTATTTGCATTAGTATGGATTATTCAGAGAAATGAATTAAAAGGATAGATGACTAGATAAGGTGGATAGGTAAGACAAGACTAACTATAGGAATTGATTCATGGAGGTCAAGAAGTACCATGAAATGTCATCTATAATCTGGAAAACCATGGAAACTGATGGCATAGTTCAGTCATAGTTACAGTGTCCAAGAACACAGAGGGAATCCTACATCTCAGAATCAGAATGCCAAGAAATGAAATATTGTCGAAAAGCCGAATTTAAACTCTGATACTTATTCAGCCACAGTGTTCAGTCCTATATAACCAGAGAGAGATAGCTTGAAATAAAGATTTCTTGAGATGAAAATGCCCCAATGCTATATTTCTTGAAGTTATCAGCATCTTCCTTTGTGTATAGACAACTGTGATCCAGTCAGGTGGCCAAGAGTAGATTGTAAAATTAGAGGGAATGCTTCAATTGGGCTAGACAGATGGCTCAACAGTTAAGAGCAGTGACTGTTCTTCCAGGGGCCCTAGGTTGGATTCCCAGCACCCACGTGGCAGCTAGCAACCATCTGTAACATCAGTTCCAAGGATATCCATGCCCTCCTCTGAACTCTGCATGCACATAGTACATAGACATCCAGGCAGGCAAAATATGCATACACATCAGATTTTAAAAAGAAGTCAACAAAGGCTTCGGGGCAACCAGAATTTTCCCTTCATCAGTGGAATACTCTCTTTCCCTGCCTAAAAACTCAGAATTCGGGTTGGGGATTTAGCTTAGTGGTAGAGTGCTTGCCTAGCAAGCGCAAGGCACTGGGTTATGTCCTCAGCCATGGAGGGTGGGGGAGGGGGGTACTCAGAATTCACTTTTGTCTAAAATCCTGTTCTTCAATCTGCTACCAATATTATAACTTAAAGTCAATATACATTATATAGAACACTATTAGAGATTTTTGATTTTTGATTTTTGCAATTTAAGTGGCAGGTCTGGCTGGGTGTGAAGAGTGACACCTGTAATCTTATCATGTAGGTGGTTGAGATAAGAGGATTGTTGTGAGTTGAAAGCCAACCTGGGATACAAAAGGAGACCTTATCTCAAAAGTGGTGTGGAGGGCTGGGGAATGTAGGGCAGTGCTCTCTCTCTCTCTCTCTCTCTCTCTCTCTCTCTCTCTCTCAATAAAAACACAATGACATGGTCTGGTAAAAGGAGACTTGAGTTCTTGCCTCAGCTCTACCATGCACGTCCATCCAGGTTGATACTCTTTTCTGGCCTATGATCTGCAAGATGATGAAGATATTCCCCTTACTGTCTCTGACATAAAGTAATTTTAAATATACAAGTAAGAACTGATATTTTGATAGGTCATCAGAGCTGAGCATTCCATTTGTATTAGCTTTGTACTTTTTTGTGAATGGAGAAGGAAAGGCTCAATCCCCACCTTTCCTCTGAGAATATGGAAAACTACTAGACATTCAAGTAGACTCTTGGAGAATTAATATTATTCTGATAGAGATCATGCCAAAGACACAAAATTGCAGGGCTTATTTTCACAAAACCATTTGGTTTGCCTGTAGTCTAGAATGTTTAAAAACAGAGTGACAAAAGACAGAAAACTACCCCAGGAAGCATTTTGCAGCCAAGTGAAAGGAGGCCCTGGAGTGCTGTTCTGAGCAGCTGAGGCTTGGTGCTGTAGGTTAGTGCCTCCCAGACTTTGCATCATACTGCACCAGGAAAATAACATTTTATTGTCAGCTTCGGGTACTAAGTGCAAGAGGGGACTGACTCTACAGCACTAAAGGAATAAAAAGCATTTAATAGCTTGGCAAATTGTCTGTGAACAGTTCTGTGTAGCAACAAGGTTAACAAACTTTATGGAAAAGTTTTCTCCCTTCCTCTCTCCAGAGCCCTGAAGTATGTGTGATAGGCTTGATCTCTTTGGATTTTGCACTGGGAGTTGCAGAATGGGTCAGCTTATCATTGCATATCATGTGGACACAAAAAAGGCAATGGATGAGTAGTTTCTAGTGACTAGGAGAAGGGGTTTGGGGAGTGATTAGTCATTCATGGGATTTTTCTTGGGGGTGATAAATGTTCTGGGATTAAATAATAGAGATATTTATATAACATTGTGAATATTCAACAAAATTGTGAATTATACACTTTAATTTTATAGTATATGGAGTAAATTTTATGGTATATGAATTGTATGTCATTTTGTAAATAATAGGAAAATGTTATGCATAACTTTACCTAAGTAAGTTTGGTAATGTATGAGATTAATAAGTTCTGTAGAGGTCGTTTTAAATAAACTGATACCATCAGGTATGGGGATATGTCTCTAATTAGGAGGACTGAAGTTTAAGGCCAGTTTGGAATATATAGGGAGAAACTATCTCAAAAAACAAATGGTGACTCACTGGATAAAAGCACTTGTCACTAAGACTGATGAACTGAATTCTATCCCTGAGACCCTCATGGCAGAAGGAGAGAATTGACTCTTGTATATTGGCCTGAGACTTCTGCATATGCACTGTGGCACACATGCATCCCCATCTACCCACCCCACCCCACCTCCCATGCAATCATGGGCACACAAACACATAATACATATATTTTTTACATGTTAAAAAATAATAAAAAATACCAAAAGAGAATAAAACTCTAGATAGCCTTATTTAAAAATCTAAATAGCACTATTTAAAATCATTTAATGCCAATTTTAAAACTTCCATTAAGAAGTTGTATAGCTTCTCTGAATTCTAGCCAGCACCTGAGAAAGAAATCATTCCCAAAATAATGGAAATAAATGCAAAGGATCTAGAATAACCAAGCAACTTTTTAAAAAGAGGAAAGCTGGAAGACCTGACACTACCTATTTTAAGGCTTGCTATAAAATTTCAGCAAGATATTGTGGTACTGATATAAGTATATACTTGTGGTACAGGTATAAATATAGAGGAAGATATATTTAACAGTAGAGTCTAGAAATAGATGTACATACATTTCATCAATGAATTTTCAACAAAATGCAAAGGCAATTTGACAAAGAAGATAATTTCTTTCCAACAAATGGTTCTGGAACAGCTGAATATGGGGGGGGTCAAAGAACATGATCCTTTACATTATGTACAAATGTGCATCAGATAAATATAAAAGGTAAAATTATAAGATATATAAGAAAATAAGGCAGGAAGGCTTTGACGTTCAGTTTGGCAAAGGCTTTTAAATAAGACAAATAAGACAGATAAAACCTTGGAGTCTTTTTAATGTTAAATTAGTCTTCACCCAGCATTCAGAAGATGGAGGCAAAGAGAATTACAGTGAATTTTAAGTCAGCCTTGACTATAGAATGAGATCCTGTCTGAGAGACAGGGTAGTGGGGAGAAGGAGCCAGGAGAAGAGGAAAGGAAAGAAAGGGTGCTTAGTTATTAGCAAACACTAAAAAGTATATTTTTCTGTAGAAGAAATCTTATATTTTACTGCATAGTAATATCTGGCACAAAGAACAATTGAGCCAGCATATAAGACCCTTGTTTAAAATTTCCCTGAACTACCTTTCTAGCCTTACTTTCAGTGATGTCCTTTCCCCATCAATTTCACCAAACCTGGCTTTATACTTTGAGCAGACCAGACTTTTATATATGCATTCATTCTCATATTCATATATATTAGATTCTGTATTCACTAATTATAGTACTCACTAAATTTTTGAATCCCTCAAATCAATCTGTACCATGTGCCTGATTATTTGTGCTCCTTGAAAACTCATATTTGGAAATCTAATCCTCAGTATGTTAGTGTTACAAGTTGGGCCCTTGGACAGTGATTGAGTAGGTCAGAAGACAAAGCATTCACAAATGGTAGCCATGCCATTATAAAGAGGTTTGAGGGAACTTACTGAGCCCCTTCTACATTGAAAGTACTATCTATTATGAATAGGCCCACAACACCCAAACTATTGATGTCTTGATCTTGGACTGCCAAGCCTGAAAAACTGTGAGCAATAAATTTGTGCTATAGTCACAGGTATTATGTTATATCAGTGCAAGTGGATTAAGACGCTCCTTTCACAGTCAATCCTAGACTACAAGCACATGTATAGAACAGTGGAAACTTAGAGCTAACTGGTATGCATTTTCCCTGTTGATGTGGAACAAGACAATACATGCTTTGTTATTTAACTCTCACACTGCAAATAAATGTTTCCTCATGCTCCATTTAGTACAATGGTTTTTTTTGTGTGTGTGTGTGTGTGTGTGTGTGTGTGTGTGTGTGTGTGTGTGTTGTTAGTGATTCTTATGTTTTTTGTAAGTGACTCTACTAAATACTTCCAATGCTGAGATGTTATGTCATGTGTGTCTAAACAGAAGACTGGGGTGTGTTCTACTGAGAAAAGAATTATTTTCAGTACACTTTGTTCATGCTGTTGAACCTGAGTTTTGTGGTAATAAATCAACTACATATTAAATAAGGTGTCTATCAACAGAAACACTGAAAACAAGGTTAATTTTTTTCCAGACAGGGTTTCTCTATGTAGCTTTGCACCTTTCCTGGATCTTGCTCTGTAGACCAGGCTGGTCTCAAACTCACAAAGATCCGCCTGCCTCTGCCTCCCGAGTGCTGGTCTTAAAGGCGTGCACCACCACCACTCAGCAAGGCTCATTTTTTTTAAAGGTAAAGAGCTGGTACATGCCTTTAATCCTAGTATTTGGGAGGCAGAGGCAGGTCATCTCTCAGTGCCAGGCCAGCCTGGTCTACATAGGAATCCCCAGGACAACCAAGGCTTCATTGTGAAATCCTGAATCAAAAACAAAAAAAAACAAAAAAAAACAAGAAGTGTAAGTACAGATTCACAGAAGCATAATCCTATATTTCCCCTAGAGTAATGATTCAGTAGTCACTAGTTCATTGCACTGACTTTATTAACCATTTACTTCCTAAAATATCAAGTGTCAATTTGACTCATTCTCTTTGCTTGAAAATTTCTCCCTGTACCATTTTTCTTTCTTTAACTGGTAGAACATTCCATCATTTAAGGTCTAACCCAAATATCATCTCTAATGTAAGTTTCCCTGACTCTTCCCAGTTAGAATAGGCTCTGAAAACCCAAAAATTTTGTTCATGTCACTGATCCGGCACCAACTTGTATCTAATGAGTTACACTGCAGATTGCACCTGCCTGTCCTTTCTGAAGACCATAAGATCTTAAAAAGCCTGACACTAGTAGATTTAATAGATGTGTTGAACTGTTTGAAGAAAGTGAGAGGAAGATTTTTGTAGGTGAGAGAAGTTTAAATGAGAACCTAGCTACTAAGCTAACAGACCCAAGGAGAGACCTGGCTCAAGGGTGAATTTGATTTAAGACTCAAATTTTATCAGGAGTCATTTCTGTCCTACTGGTCCCCTCCTATCTCCACCTCCATCCCTATGTAGCTTAGACTAACTGAACTTTTGATTATCCACTTTCCTATTTCTTTACCATTCCTGGCACAGGATTCAGCATAGAACTCTGCTCTCTCTGCAATAATTATTCCTAGGTTGCAAATAACAATCCCTGAATTTCAGGCCCAAATCACTACAGCCCCCTGTGCATTGATAGAGAGAGCTTGTGTTAACATATAAATTGGTGTTGGAGTTGGATCTTAATACCACTGAACTAACTTGGTTGTGTGCTGATTGCCAAGCTAATCACTGTGGCTCATTGGAAATTCTTCCCATACTTTATGGTCTATTCACTATAACCTATAGTTAGTGTAGTTTCAAATACAGAACATGAGCTTTTCCGGGATATCCATTGTGTTTCTGTTGACTGTGAAGTACTACCTCATCCAGGGTAGGTATGACATTACATTGACAGATTAACTGTCTGAGAGCTTTGGATTTATTCACTTTTCTGTTATTACCAACAGAAAAGCAGATATCCTTTCCTTTTGCTCCTTAAGTATGACTCACTATTATCTAGTATATTATGAGTTCTAAGTACTGTGCTAAATGCTGAGATAAAAAGAGCCCTGACCTCAATGTAACAGTCTTGTGATTAGATAAAGCTAATTCTGTCTTCATCTCGAGCCTGAGAGAACCTTTATAACAAATAAGTCAAGATCAAGTAACTATACTTCCTTCTCCTGGGGCTCACTTCTCATGTGCCAGTTGACTTTGTACTGAGAGCTAACATCTGAATTCTAGTGCTGCTATTGTCTTCTGTAATCATCAGTTAACTATAAACTTGAATATTTTCCAAAACTCTCTGGCCAGTGTTTCTCAAAATTTATCAGCATTTTGTCTCTATCTCCTCAAGCTCTTTTCTGGACTCTCACTAGAACTCTAGGATAAGAAGATCTGAAGCTGTAATGTTTGTTAGTTGTGTAGTCTCTGAGCTTTTTTTCCCAATTTATGAAAAGGGAAGTATATTTACCATCCCTCACTGGTTTAAGAATTAAATATGATAAGGGACAGAAAGCCCATGGTATGTTGCAGGAGCTCAGGAAATGCTTTCTTTGATTCCCTCAAAGTATGAAGTCCCTGGAGTCCAGAGCACTTGAAAGATACCCAGAAGAACATAGCTCCAAAGCCATTCCACTCTCAGGAAGAATTCCTCCAGGAATGTATTCTCTCCATGCTTATACCGGGTATAATGGGACAGTAGCCTGATGTACTTTACACTAAAATAAATTAGGATATAATTGTATTCATAAGTCTGTTCAAATCTGCCGGGTCTATGATTGCTTAAAGTAGAATTCTAAACCTGTCATTACTTGGAAGTCTGGAGAGTGGGGGTAGATTTAGAGTTAGTTATGGTGATTTTCTTTTAAGGAAAGCAAAGAGATTTTTAAAGATAAAGTATTTTGTGTTATATGTATTAGAGTTGATGTACTGAGGTGTAGTAGCCTCTGTTAGGTTTTGATGGACTGTAATCTTAACTTGACAGGCATCTCTTGGCTTATTGGCAGTTTTTGGTTTTACCTTCATCAGAAAGATGGAAGTTAAAAGGACACACCCATTTCTAGAAGTTATTCAATACTCTCATACAAGAAATGCCTTGTCCTTCTACAAGTTTGGCCACAGTGTCTGGAGAAAGATGATTGGAGGCACTGAGAAGATTGTAGTCATCAGGGAAGAGTTCTGTTATCTGGGATAGAGACCATAAGGCAAGGCAGAGGATTGTGGAGTTTAAGAAATATTTTCAACTTCCAGGGAAGAAAGTAATAGAAGGTTCTGCCTAGCTTGGCTAGTCAGGAAAACACAGCTTTTGCTTCCAAGAATCTGAGTAGTCTGGTTAAATAAGGCATTGTGATACCAGATTGCCTTAGTGAACACCATAAGAGGCTGTCCAGGATAGAACAGAATTTGGCCTCTCACCCATTTTTTAAGCACATCCTCCTAGAACACCTTCTACCTCTCTTCCTATCCCTTCTACTTTACCCTAATCCAGGGCTTAGCAAACAGCCCTGTACCACTCTTTGGGAATAGTTGTGTGAATACAAGCTAGATCTGTTTGCTTGTACATTGCTGTGTTCATGCTACTGTAGATTTGAGTAGCTATACCAAAGACTATATGCCCTAAAATGTTTACTGTCTTCCCTTTATGGGAAACTTTGTTGATCACTACCCTAGGCTGTCTCTTTTTCAGAATTTCCAGTATTAAACATTATCTCTAATTTCCAGAGAAAGTCTAAGAATATCCTTAGTACTTCAAGAAGAGTTCTGTTTTCTTTGGTATAATACTTATGGAAGAATAGAAGAGTCTGGAGTTTTAGAAGTAGCCTGAACTGGCCATTTCCTGTGACCAGATTGGTGCCTAACCTAATTGTTATGAGAGAGGCTTCGTACACCAACTGATGGAAACAGATGCAGACCCACAGCCAAACATTAAGCAGAGTTTGGGGAATCCTGCAGAAGATGGGAAGGATTATGGGAACCAAAGGTTTCAAGGACACCACAAGAAAACTCACAGAATCAACTAACCTGGGCTTATAGGGGCTCACAGAGACTGAACTGATAAACCAGGGAGCCTACATGGGACTGACCCAGGCACTCTGCATACATGTGACAGCTGTGTAGCTTGGTCTTCTTGTGGGACTCTGAACTGTTGGAGCAGGGGCTGTCTCCCACTCTTTTACTGGCTTTTGGAATCCTGTTCCTCCTACTGGGTCACCTTGTTAAGCCTTAAAGAGGTTCTTAGTCTCACTGCAACTTGATATGCTATGTTTTGTTGATATCCATGGGAAACTTGCCCTTTTCTGAATAGAAATGGAGGAGGAATGGATGGAGAGGAGTACAGAGGGGAGGTGGTGGGGAAAGGCCTGGGAGGAGAGGAGGGGGAGGGGAAACTGCGCCTGGGATGTAAAATGAATAAATAAATAAATTTATCTTAAAGAGCAAAACGAAAAAAAAAAATTGGTCAGGGCTGAAACTAAAAGGGCCTTTAGGAAGTTCTTCCTTAAAAAAAAAAAGACAACTCCCCTGCAGGAACTAGCCTAGTTCAACTTTAATGTGTGGAATAACCCAAAACCAATCAAGTTCTTGTTCCATGTGTAAAGGAAAACACTCATGGGTGATTCCAGGGAATCTCATTGGAGGCTGATATACTAGGATTTTTTTTAGATCCTTTAACATCAACAGAATACTTACAATGTGATAGCCATCCTAAGTCTCAACAGTGGCCTATTTTAATTTTCTCATTGCCAAAGGGCAATAGGAGGAAGTCATGACCTTGCTCTGCACATTTAGAGACATAACCCAAAGGACAGACAGGATCACATGACATGCACTCTGCTCAACGGCCAGAGTGATGCAACTTCCAGGTCATGTGTACCGACATATGTGTCTCTGTGGTCTGGGGAATCGTGAAATGCTTTGTTTTCTGACTAGATTTGGGTACAAAAGGAAAACAGTAACTTCTGTTTCATCAGAGCAAGTGGTGATATCTACTTGATTCTAGACACAAATTCTGACTATTTTTTTGACAGTATATCTATTTTATGTGCTTCTTTAAGCATTATCTCTTCCTCTCTGTCTTGATTATTACTATTCTATTTATTTATTTCATGTACTCATTTTGGTGGTTTTTGAGTTTGGTTTTTCTTTGTTTGTCTGCTTGTTCGTTTGTTTTGAGGAAATCTCAACTGTGTTGCCCAAGCTAATGACCCTACTGTCACATTATTCTCATTTAGATTGCCATTTTCTCTGACCATGGAAAGCTATAGCAACAACTTCCAAAAACAGATTTTTTTTGTTGGATTTTTTGGGTTTTGTTCTTTTTTTCCTCTTATTCATTTATCTTTCTCTAGTTCACTTTCCTCGTTGCTAGATGAGCACTATTTGACATTTGAACAGGTAGGCACAAAGCGCTATTTAACATTTCTTGCTGCTGTGCACTTTGCAGTGGCCCCCAATACTGATAAAGATGGGGATTCTTAGGTGGCTCTCAAGGCCTCACAGACCACCAAGCTCTTCCTTTCCTCCTTTCTACAGTTAAGAGACTCACTGAATTTTCCAAACCTGTCTTATCTTTTTTCCCATGCCCAGGCATTGTTCGTACTGTGTGATCTTTTACAGAAAAGACATTCTCCTTTCTTTACAGCCTTCCTGGTTGTTTATAGTCATTCATTTCTCTCTCCTCTGTATCCTCCCCTTCCCCCCTTTCTCTTCCTTTCTCCCTCTCTGCCTCTGTCTCCAGAAGTTTGAGTTTCTGTTTCAGTGATCTGCTAGGATATTGTGTCTGTTCTTTATGATACTTTTAAAATGCTGCTTCTTCTTTTAGGGCTGTACATTAATGCCTTATCTTCCTGAAACTTTATAAATATTTTAAGTCACTTAAAAGGAATGTTTGTGTCTTGCTTCTCTTCTTTATCCCACATAGCATAGACCATAGTTCATCTTTGTTTTCACTGACTACTTTAAAAAAAAACCCTGTTGATTCATCATAAGACAAAAATTTCCACATATTTACATTTTTATCAAAGATTTATTTTTTTTATTTGGAGGGGGATCTGTGTATGTGTTCATGCACATGTGCACAAAAGTGCCCACAGGGGTCAGCGTCAGATCCCCTGGAGATGGAGTCACAGAGGACTATGTGTCACCTTGTGTGTGCTGAGAACCTAACTTCTGTCCTCTGGGAAAGTGACAAACACCCTTAATTGCTGAGCCATCCCGTTCTTTATTTACTTTTTAAATATTTTATAGCTTTGACATTTTACTTTCAAATCCATGATTCATCTTTTGTTACTGTTTTGTTAGCCTATTTGTTTTTCATGGGGGGGTCTACCTGTGTGGGCCAAGTTGGCCCAGAACTCATAACCCTACTACTTCAGCCTCCTGAGTATTTGGTATTATGGGCATGTGCTACTACTCCTTCCCCAGGCCCTTTTTACATGGATTCTCAGTTTCTCCAGCACCATTTGTTGAAAAGGCTGAAATTCCATTGTTTCTCTTTTACACCTTTATCAAAATCAGTGGGGCCAGCAAGATATTTCAGTGGATAAAGATGTTTTTACCAACAAACCTGGCAACCCAAATTTTATCTCCAGGCCCTACAATATGGAATGAGAGAATCAACTCCTACAAGTTGTCCTCTGACCTCTACCCTTGCACTGTGGCACACATGCCCCCCAACAAATCAATGTAATATAGAAGTTAATAAAAATCAGTGGGTATGTCATGTGGTTCTAGTTCTCGTTTCACTGTTCTGTTACCTTGTTCTGTATGTTTGTAGTTCTCCTCCAATATATATAGTCTTGATTGCTAGAGCTATAGAACATTTAAAACATGTGCACTGGGGCTGGAGAGAAGACTTAATGGTTCAGAGCACTGGCTGCTCTTTCAGAGGACCCAGTTTCAATTCCCAGCATCAACATCATAGTTCAAAACCATCCACAATTCCAGCGAAGGGCACCACACACAAACACACATGGTACACAGACTACAAACACTCATAAAATAAATTTTTTAAAATATAGTGCCCTGATTCTATCCATTTTAATCTTCTTTTCCAAAATTGTCTTATTTTTATCCTGTTTTCTTTCCATGTATACTACAGAATAAGCTTGTCTATATCAACAAAACTTTCCATTGGGATTTTTATAATTATTGTGGTAAACGTGTGTGTGTGTGTGTGTGTGTGTGTGTGTGTGTGTGTGTGTGTAAGTTTTGAAAGATGTACTGTATTGATTCTTCTAATCTGTGGTATATCTGTTTAAACATTTAGGACTACTTTGACTAATTTTATCAACATTATATATTTTATAACATATATGTTCTGCATGCACAATCTTTTGTTAAATTTATACTTTAGTTTTTTTAAAAGAAGTGATTATGATTATAAATGATCCTTTGTTGTTGCTTTTTTTTCTTTTTTCCTTGTGTTTTGGTGCTGAAGGTTGGACCCAGGGTCTTATTCATGGTAAACAAACACTCTACCATTGAGGTATCCACCCAGCTGCATTGTATATTTTTTATTGTCTATGCCAATATTCATTGCTAGACTAGAGAATAAATAGTCTAAAAGTAAGTAGATTTTTAAAAAAATTATCTTGTATTCTATGACCACCATGTTCTCAGAATTACTTTGCAATTATTTCTGGATTTTCAGCATAAATAATCATGTCATCTGAAAATAGAACAGTGGTTTTCTTTTCTTTTGTCTTTATCCTTTTTTTCTGGTCTGTATGTTTCTTATATCTGTTTCCTCCTTTGTCACATGACTAGGAATTCCATCACGGTGTCGGAAGTGATTGTCTTTGTTTTGCTTCCAATTTTATCAGTCTTTCAGAATTCACTGTAACCTATAACATTGGTCTCTTTATGCAGTTTTTCAGAATCAACAAGTTCAACTAAATTCTTGTCTTCTGAGTTGTTAAAATGAATGTGAATTCTTTCCTGCATTGATGCAGCATTGTTTTCAGCTTTAGCCTTTCTATATGGTGGGTTATATTTGTTAATTTCAAATATGTCTTGCATGTACAAATCAGCTCTACCTCCTCACACTAAGCCCCACTTAGTTACCTGGCTCTTTGTGTTACTAAATTGCATTTAAGTCCGTAATCCACTTTAATTTTTTTATGGTTTTGTGTACATGAGAACAGTCATGGAAAACTTTCCTTTTACAGCATATTCAGGACTTGTGTTTCCATACTGTCTTTTCATAATGTGTTAGTAAGTCAAGAGTAATTTTTCACATCTGTGTCATGGGCATTTTCAGCTAAAGCTCCCAAACCTCTTCATAAATATTTATTATGTGCACTACTCAGCATGAAAGGGCAGAGCTAAAGAACTCAAATCATAGAGATTCCAACACATACTTGTATTGTGTTCTCTTTTCTGTAATCCTCTTGTGCACATTTCTTTTTTTTCTGTTATACAAAGTTATTTTTAAATTATACCTGGTAAAATGAATAAATTATTTACTCATTGAATGAAAAAATGCCAATACATTTTTGCTGAGTTTCCATATGTTTACACTGTGCCAAGTACCTGGTGGCCACTCTGAACCTAGTAGCCTCAAGAGACCCAAAGCTTAAAGTAAATAAGAGCATACAAACAATTGAAATGCAGATTTGGAGAAAGAAATTCCCAAGTCCAAGGTATTAAAAGTTTAGATATCCTAGGTTTTCTGTTTTTCCTTATGAAGTTGAGTATTATTCTTTCGAGGTCTGTGAAGAATTGCATTGGGATTTCGATGGGGATTGCATTGAATCTGTAGATTGCTTTTGGTAAGATTGCCATTTTTATTATGTTGGTTCTATTTATCCATGAGAATGGGAGATCTTTCCATTTTCTGGTCTTCTTCAGTTTCTTTCTTCAAGGACTTAAATTTCTTGTATGAAAGTTTTCAGGCTAGGAAACAAGGAGGACCCTAAGATGGATATACTGATCCCTTGGGAAGGGGAAACAGAGGAGATCCCAATGAGTAAATTGAGGATAGGGGGGCGGGGTTGGGTGGGGACAATAGAGGGTAGGGAATGGGGGATGAGAACATAAGGGACTGGATGGTTCAGCAGGGGGAGGGATGAAGTGGGAGAGCAATGAACAAGATATCTTGATAGAGGGAGACACTATGGGGTAAAGGAGAAATCTGGTGTTAGGGAAATTCCCAGGAATCCACAAGGATGACTCCAGATTAGATTACTATCAACAGTGGTGAGGTTACCTGCACTGGCCTACCCTGATAATCAGATTGGTGAATACCCTAACTTTCTTCATAGATCCATCCAGTAACTGATGGAAGCAGATGTAGAGATCCATACCATGCACTAAGATGAGCTCCAGCAATCCAGTCAAAAGGAGGAAAGAGAGATTACATGAGCAGGGGTGGGGGTGGGGGTGTCAAGATCATGATGGGGAAATCTACAGAGACAACTGAACCAAGCTCAAAGGAACTTTAGACTGCCAGCTGTGGAACCTGCATGAGACTGGACCCTCTGCATACAGGAGACAGTTCTGTAGCTGGATCAGTTTGAGGGGCTCCTGGCAGTGTGATCAGGATCTATCCCTGGTGCATGAGCTAGATTTCTGGATCCTGTTACCTGTGGTCAGACACCTTGCTCACCCCTGATAAAGTGGGGAGAGGCTTGGTCCTGCCTCAACTGAATGTACCAGGCTTAGCTGTCCCCCCATGGGAGAACTTACCTTGTTGGAGGAGGGGAGAAGGGGTAGGGGTTATTGGGAAAGGGATGAGAGGGGGATCTGTGGTTGGTATGTAAAATGAATAAAAATATTTTTTAAAAAGGAACACAAAAAGAAATAATAGAATAATAGCTTTTTCATTAAAAAAAGCTATATCTTTAGCATCAATTACAGTGGTTCTCAACATGGGGCTTGAATTACACTTTCACAGAGGTCACATATCAAATATCCTGCATATCATATTTATATTATGATTCATAACAGTAGCAAAATTACATTTAATAATAATTTTATGGTTGGAGGTCACTACAACATGAGGAACTGTATTAAAGGGCTGCAGCTTTCAGAATGTTGAGAACTACTGTTCTAGAATATTGCCTGGAACATAATAAATACTAAATAAGTATTTGTTGTGTGGATAGATGTAAGAATACCAAGAAACAGTAGAGAGCAATTATGATAGAAGAGGGATATGAACTAGAGACAGCATTGCCTGCTGTGTCATGAATACACCAGCATTTTGTAAGCAGCCATTTATTGGCTTGTACTACTTCCCTGGAAGGAGAACCTGGTGATGTATAATATAAAGAGTACAGATACTATGGTACATTGAAAAGTAGGTTTAATAGATCAGCTGCTCCTTGATTTAAGTATTCTCTTCAATGCTTGTCTCTCTGGAAAGGGCTGTCCCTAAATCATTGATGTTCAGGTGCAAGTACGAACAAATACACAGAGACATCTCAAGAAGAAGAAAATGATGTTTGATATAGGTACTTTAAGAGCTTACCAGGTTCTCCTTCCAAGGAAGTAGTATAGGACAATAAATGGCTGCTTACAGAATGCTGATGTATTCATACACACACACACACACACACACACACACACACACACACACACACACACTGTGTATATATAGCTGTATACAGCACCTACTGGGTACATCTGTACAAGTATACAGAGTTTCACAAACAATGGCAGGGACAAGATTTTATATGACTATAATTAAATGCCTTTTATTTTTATTTTTCCTCAATTTTATTATATATGGTAATACCTCAATTTTAATTTAATCTAAGGCTTATCAGACCTCATGACCAATTAAGTGCCATAAGGACTTTATGCTAGAAACCAATCAAGTAATGAACATATTTATTGATTGCTATTTATGTGCCAAGCAGTATTCTAAATACTGTGACTATAGCATGGAAGTAAGGAGGTGCATTGGTTACTTTTCTGTTGCCGATAAAAAAAAAAATACCACCTTGTCCAAGGCAGTTATAGAAGAGTTTATTTGGGCTTAATGATTTGACAGGGATAGAAGTCCATCCTGGGTGGAAACATGCAGCAAGTGACAGGCGTTGTAGCAGGAGTAGACAGCTGAATGCTTACCTCTTCAGACACAAAGCAGAGAGAACAAACTGGGGGTTGGGCAAAGCAGTAATCTCTCAGAGCCCACCCCCAGTGACACACTTCCTCCAGCAAAGGTACACCCCCTGAACCTCCCAGACAGCACCATTAACTAGGGACCAAGTGTTAAAATTTCTGAGCCTGTGGGGGACACTTCTCATTCAAAACCTCACAGAAGGGAAAACAAAGGAGAATAAACGGGTCCCTGTGCTGGTGGTGTTTCCATTCCAGGAAGTGAGTGCAGACAGTCAATAGAAATGGTGTGAGTGCTGATAAGACCAATGACACCAGTGAAACCAGACGAGAAGAAAGAAGAATGTGAGTGCTTGCTATGAGAGGGAGTGGTGGTTGGGAGCAGCTTCTCAACAATGTGACATGTGGATACACACTTGAATAAAGAATAAGGAATGGGAACACTGGGAGAAGGCACGTGTGTCCAGAAAGAACAACTAAAATTAAGAGCCTGAGGCAGGTATGTGCCTGGCAGTGTTTAAGTTCAGGCAACAAAGTGGACAACATTGACGTGAGATAATGAAAGAAGACAGGAGGTGCCACAGACTGGGTCTCAGCTGGACCACCAGACGGAGGGAGAACGGGGTGAAGTGGGATTCGGCGAGTGACAGACAGACACAGACACAAGAGTATGCTGTGAAGCTGCTGCAATTTTACACAAACCAAGCAGTGAATTTTATACAGTTATTTGAGGAAACATGGCAATTGGCCAGTAGGGTGACAGACATAGAATCAACACAACTTTTCTCAGAATGACTAACAGATCTCATGAGTACAGCCTTTATTTCCCCTTTTATGGTTTCTCATCCAGACAGAGAACATTACGGCCCTAGCTGTAGCTTTCCTTCTACATAATTGTTAAACATTTGTTCTGTATCAAAATTAAACCTATCCCACCATAGTTCTAACCATGGTCTTATATGTGTGAAAATATTTAGCCATTGCCTGTGGGTGAGAAGGCACAAGGGGGTTGGGACCTAGCTAATCTTTCCCTGAACTGTAACTTATGTCATTCTGTTTTCATACCATCATGATTCATCCATCAGTTCCCATGTTTATCATAAGCTCCCATGAAAGGTAATGGTTCTAAATAGTTATTATGTCTAGGAATAAAGTTAGGAGGTTGCCACTATCACCCCTTGATGAGAAACTCTATTTGTCTCTGGATAATTCTTGTAGGAATGGCTAATTCCTGTAACTGCTTCCTCACAGCTGCTGTCGACTGCACATGTGGATGGCCTATGAGTGCCTGAACCTTTGCTTTCATTTTCTCTGTGTTAAAGTCTTCGTCCTTCTGAATCATAAGTTCTTTTTGTTCTAAATCATTATGAATTTCCCTAAACTTTTGGTACCCTCTTGAACTGTTTGCCTAAGAGCTTAAGTCATAGGTGGGGGTATTGAAGCCACTTTTGAGGAATCACAACTCTCTTTATAGGAACATTAAGGGTTAACTTCCTGGAATCAATACACAAGGAAACAGCAATGACCACAGCTGCAAAGAGAAGAAGGCAGAGTGTCAGCCAGCCTCTGCAAGCAGATCTGCGTGGTTCCATGTAGCCTGGCACCATGAGTCGGGCAGATTGATGAGGGGTCCCTGGAGGCATTGACCCGAGGGCCATGAGCCCCCCTTTCCTACATAACTACCTCATCCAAGGCATTTGTCACACGGGCAACACTGTTGTGGGCATGGCAAGGAGGTTCAGGCCTACCAGGCTACGTTTGTGAATAAGGAAAAGAGAACACCAGCCCTCGGTCTAATCCTCAGCATCATGAAGAGGGAAAAACAAGAGGGAAAAGCAGCTTAATTTGGATCACCATTCAGAAGTTTCAGTTGATCCTATTGTTTTAAGCTATAGTAAAGAAGTACCTTATGACAGAGACATGTGTTAAAGCAAGCTGCTTTTCTTTGGCCAGGGAGCAAACAGAGAAAAGAAGAGAGTCCTATAATCCCTTCAAAGTCACATCACCAATGACCCAAGGTCTCTCTCTTGGTCTTATTTCTTAAGAAGTCTACAACCTCCCAAATAGCATCACAACCTAAGACCAAAGCTTTGGAATTATCCAAGACCCAAATTGTAACAGGCTAAGGGGCCATAATAAAGGACATTGGTTTTTACTCTGAGTGAGTAGACAATGATTTCATGCAGAGAAGTACAGCCTACCTTGATTTACATCCTGTCCTGCTTTTTGACCTCATTTTTGTGCATAGATTGCTGAATGGAATCATGAAGGATATGAAAATCAATGCAACTATGGAATAGTGAGATGGTGTATTTGCTGCCAAGCCCAGTGACCTGAGGCCAATTATTAATAGGCACATAGTAGAAGGGGAAAATTGACCCCAGCAAGTTGTTCTCAGACACACACACACACACACACACACACACACACACACACACACACACACTGTAAATATGCACACAGATCATACATACAGACACAAAAACACAGAATGAAATTAGAGAACACCAGAGAAGATAAGGAACAGATATTTTGGACTCTTTCATTGACAGAATTTGCCGATAGATTAAATACTGAATATGAGAATAGTTGCCTTTGACATAGGAAGGATATTATGGCTATAATTAAGACAGGAAAGACTGTAGGAAAAAAATGAGTCTGAGGCATATTAGAAGGCCAAATTTTGGAGATAGGAGACAGAGTTTCATCTTGTATACTAGGCTGGCCTGGTAGCCACTGGGTCTAAGTAGGAACAATCCTGTCTTAGCCAAAGTCTGAGATGACAGATGTGAGCCACTATGCCTGGCTAGAAGTTCCATTTTTAGCATACTCATTTTGATATGCTTAATAATGGAGAGTTGGGTATGGGACGCCGGGTCCTCAGATAAGGTTAGGCTGAGGGCTGACACTTGCAAATTGCAGCAAGTAGATGGCTTTGATCCAACGGTGGGTATAGAAACAGTCCAGCTGGGAACTGAGCATTGGAACATTCTAGAGCTTAGAGAATAGGAGAAAAACAAACAGCAATGGCATCTGGAAAAGCAATACCAAGTGGAAAATTGAGAGTGGATGCCAAAGCCTATCAAGAAAGTATATCAGTGAAGGTGACACAATGAAGGTGTGTCAATAATAGACCACTGTAAAATGTTCCTAAGAGATAACAGTAAGGCCCAAGAACTAGTTAACAGCACTGGAATCTTCACAGCCTTTGATACAGTATCCCAGAAGTAGTGGGGAGCAGCCTGATGAAAGTACCCTTATATGGGAGTCATCAAAACCAATAAGCACAGTGCTATAGAAACTGCTTAAAGCCTAACTGAAGAGGAATTGAAAAGCTGAGACCTAGTCAGTGATGAAGGTGGAATCATGACACCTTTTACTTTTTTTCCTGAGATGGTGGAAATGATTCTCACAGGGAAGGATGAAACCACTACTCTGGAGAGGGCACAGTTGTTGAAGCGATGTTTCAGGTGGGTGAAAGGGTATGTGCCTAGGGAAGAAGTATGCTATAAATTATTAGGAGAGCTGCCTGTAGTCTCCAGTATCAGAGAATGTGGCTGTGGAAGCAGATGCATTAGTAAATGTGGCACCAGATCTCTTTTGATTGTATTTCCTCATGATGTTTTGGGGATTTAAAGAGAGAAGATCAGAGATTGTTGACAAAAAGCACAAGAAAGTCCTGGACTAGGTCAATAAGATGATTGGGCATTGTGAGTGGACTGTGTGAAGGCCAGAAAAGGCAATCTGCAGCTAGCTATTCAACTTTCCCTCTACCTTACATAGCTATTATCACATGAGGACAGGTAGAGTAGGCCGAACACTAGACTTAGCTGGAGGTTGTAGTTTTGCCTATTAAACAAGAGAAATGGAAAAAGAAGCAGAGAAATTATAAGGAGGGATGAAGAGTGTTGATTACTGAAGAGATTGAGGACAAGGATAAAAGTTGAGTGCAAAGTGTTGGTAGAATTAATATAGCTCCCTAAGGGTTGAAGGAATTGTGATGATAATAATAATAAGTTATTAACGTTTATAGTACTCTGGTTCATTTGCATTAAAAAATCCTCTCATAAATAGGGTAGATGGTGACATTGATGGTTATGATTCTTGTTCTGCAAATAAGGAAAGAGCCAAAGAAATAAGTAACTTAGTTGAAAAATCATGCAATGAGTCTGTAGTAGAGGTCAGACTCAACCTAAAGCTCTGTAACCGTATTTAGTTTTGGTTGTTTAGGTTTTTTTTTTATCACTGTGTATCAAGTCTGCTCAGAGTTTATTCAGTCATGTTGAAGAGATAGTGTAGAATACAGCGTAAGAACATATATAGTCAAGTTTTAAATTCTATAATATGGTATAATATAAGACACTTTCATTCAGTAATATAGATGGAATGCTTGACATGAGCAAGTAACTACCAGCAGTCTTAGGAAAACTATGTCAGTAAATAGGACTGAAGTGTGGGAGGGAGAGACCCTAAAGGTACATACTCAGAATTCCTACAAAGATTTCTCCAGCAGTGATTTTTCAATGGAAGAGGCATACTGTAGCAATTTAAGAAAATTTATTGTTCTGCTACATTTGGTATAACATTGTTGCTTTAACTCACAGTGCCTTAATCTGTAAGCTAGGGTTTTTATGGCTTTGCAAGTACTCCCTAGCCTGACATATGAGTATGTATCTAGTCCAAAGGAGTAGTCGCACTGCTCCTGTACTAAAATGTTCTAAACCCATCTTCCATTACTGAGCTGAAAGGGAAATGTAGGCCATGAGACCTGAAGTGTCCAGCAGTCCCTAGGTTAATAGGTGTGAGTCCAGAGGGCACCAACTGAGATTTCCCAGCTCTTGTGTCCCAGAATATAGAACTGGACAAGGGACACAAAGATAGTGATAGAAATAGAGACCGTGTATTAAGAAAAGAAAGGCACACTGAGAATGAAGTGGGCTTGAGAGCTGGCACAGGTCCCAGGCCCTCTGGCCTTGACAGTCTAGATTCTTTATAGGTAACATATAACACTCTCCTTCTTCCTCATTGAGCTTGAGGTTTGGGCATTTGGTTTTTGTTTTTGTTTTGTTTTGTTTTTCTTGTTAGGAAATGCTCTTGTTTTGTGACATGTAGCCAATGGCCAGAGGTTCCTAGTCTTCTTTTGCCAACTGGCTTCTTTCATATGGTAATCTTAATTATTTAGTTACATATTTATTTGCTGGAGCACAAATACATTGACGCATATGTGGAGATCAAATGATACCTTGTGAGTTTTAGGGATTGAACTCAGATCATTAGGCATGGTGGCAGGTACCTTTATCCACTGAGCAATCTGGTGGGTCCCTCATATGATGATCTTGGGGCCTTTCTCTCCAGGCCCTACCCTCCTGTCATACCCATCCTCAATTTATGATATGTGAGGACCTGCTAAAAGCTTTAAAATAGCTAATAGAATTTTCTCCTTCTTTCTGTGTCTCTAGTGATTTAGGCCTGGAAGAAACGATGGTTTATATTGCGGAGTGGCCGGATGAGTGGCGACCCAGATGTTCTGGAATACTACAAGAACAAGCACTCCAAGAAACCCCTGCGGATCATCAACCTGAACTTGTGTGAGCAGGTGGATGCAGGCCTGACCTTCAAGAAGAAAGAGCTGCAGGACAGTTTTGTGTTTGATATCAAGACCAGTGAACGCACTTTTTACCTGGTGGCTGAGACAGAGGCCGACATGTATAAGTGGGTCCAGAGCATCTGCCAGATCTGCGGCTTCAATCAGGCTGAGGAGAGCACAGGTACTGAGAGCAAGTACAGCTCTTTCCCATAGTACTCTACTGAGACTGCAGGTTCTTTTAGCTAGGAAAGCTGGCCTTAGTTAAGATTTCTTTTTTGGCACAAGTGATTGGCAAATGAAGAGAGTATAACAGAGTTGGCCTGATATAGAGGGACCTCCTGGTTCTAATACCGCTCAAATGGAGAGTCAAGAAAGGTTAGGGTCACGATGATGCTAATGTTTCAGGTGCCTTGATGCTTCCAACTCATAACCATTTCTCCCGCTCCCTGTTTAACACACCATACCTTGCCACCTGTCAGCCAAGCCATAGGAAAGATCTCCTTTGGATCACACCTCTGGTCCATTTATATCTGTTCTGCTCTGTCTATTTCAGACCATCTTACAGTTTGCTTGCTTGTTTCTTAGGCATCCTTTGTGGTTATTGATACATAGTCTCATGTTCCTTTATATCCACATGAGGACAGATAAAAGGATGAAATGCTGAATTTATTTGATAGCCCTTTGTTAAAAAGTACCTCAACTTGTGTATCTATGTTTTTTGTGTGGGAGGAGTGTGAATACACATCCATGCACATTTAGCATCCAAAGGAACTTTTGGGTATATTCTTCTGTCATCCTCTGCTTTATTCATTTATATGTAAATATCTTTTCTTCTTAAAAAATCTCCCCACTAGTTTCAGAACTTGTTAGTATCTTATATTTGTAAGTCATAACTGCGACTTTTTAATTACAGAAGTTTTATGACCACTATAACAACATCCCTAAGCAAAGTCTCTGTTTTTGTAGTTTTTTAAAATTATTATTAAGATATTTTCTATTCATCTTACACACCAACCACAGATTCCCCTCTCCTCCCTTCTTCCACTTCCTAGCATTTACCTCAACCCATCTCTCATTCCCACCTCCTCCAAGGCAAAGTCTCCCATGGGAAGTCAGCAGAGCCTGGCATATTCAGTTGAGGCAGGTCCAAGCACCTCTTCCCTGCACCAAGGCTGCACAAAGCATCCTACCATAGGCACTAGGCTCCAAAAAGCTGGCTCAGGCATCAGGGACAGTCCTAATTCCACTGCCTGGGGGCCCCTTAAACAGTTCAAGCTAAACAACTGTCTTGACTATCAAGAGGGCCTAGTGCAGTACCAGCGGGGCTCTTCAGCTATTGGTCCACAGTTCATGCATTTCTACTAGTTTGGCTAATTGTCTCTGTATATTTGCCCATCATGATCTCGATGTCCCTTGCTCATAGATTCCCTCTTCTCTCTCATTGGTTGAACTGCTGGAGCTCTGCCTGGGGCCTGGCTGTGGATGTCTGCATTTGCTTCCATCAGTCACTGGATGAGGGCTCCATGATGACGTTTAGGCATTCAGCCATCTGATCACCAGAGTTGACCACTAATCTTCCCACTAATTTCAGAACTTTCTAGTATCTCATATTTGCAAGTCATAATTTGATTTTTTGATTACAAAAGTCTTATGACCACTATAACAACATCCTTAAGCACAGTCTCTTAATAAAACGCGGCAAGTATCTTCATGCATGTAATATTTTTAGCATTAAAAGGTGTGGTTGCCTCAATAGCAAAGTAGAAAAGGAGACTGACCCAGATAACCTTGAATGACTTACAAGTGACTTACTTAGGAAAGTAGGACAGAATGCATTTCTTGTCAGAAGCAGTGTGTTGGGCTCACAAGAAAGAGCCTCAGGTAAGGATGTGCTGCATAAGCTTGACAGCCTTGGCTCTGTCTTGGAGACTCACAGGAAGAAAGAACTAGCTCACAGGAATGTCCTCTGACCACAAACTCACTGTGGCATTCATAATAACAGTAATTATTAGTTGGTTATCATTTTGTGGTGTTGGAAACTACACACAAGACCTTTGTGTCTAGGTCAGAACTACTACTCAGCTGTAGCCCCAGCCCTTATCATTTTTTTTTCTACAAAGTAAGTGTAATTTACACAGATGTATAAATAATTCTTATTCTTCATGTTAAATTCTGTCATGCTAAATGATAACTTAATTCTTTAAGTAAATGATACACAGGTGATAATTCAAGTTTATAACTAATAAATCACCGAAAGACAATTTTATTCCTTCATGTACTATAACCAATCCAAGAAGATATGAGGTTATGTTTACATCATTGAGCTGTCTAGTAATGAGCATTTTACTAGTTTATTTTATACTTCCAAACCATTACCATGTAATTTGAAATGTTAACAATTTAAATGTCTAAATATTCACACACACACACACACACACACACACACACACACACACACACACATTTGGACATGGTGGCTCATGAGTTGAATCTGAGCACTCAAGAAATTAAGGCAGGAGGATTGCATGAGTTTGAGTCGAGCTGGAGTAACAAGAGTTAGACCTGTCTCAAAAATCAAAAAGGCCAGGGACAAAGCTCAGTGAGTCAATCCTGATGATCTGAGTTCAAACCCCAGAACCCAAGCTGGATATGACAGTGAGCACCTATAGGAAATGGGACCCAGAGATAAGAGAGTCATTTGGAAGCTAACAGCTAGCTTGCCTAGCATATGAATCTATGAAATAGCTGAGTGAGGAGAGGGAAATTCACACATACATACACTACATACACATGCACTCTCAAAACAAGTTTTGCCTCAAGAAACAATACCTATACCTAAGGATCAGGGAACATCACAGAAGAGGTGGGATAGAAAGATTGAAAGAGCCAGAAACCAGAATATCTACTTCAAGATAGTGTCTTCTCTATGTGTCAGGAAAGCTGCAGCCATGAAATTTCAACAATATTGTCACCTAAATAAGACCTGCATAGTGATAGCACATGGTTGACATGCCAGCCCGAATGGGGGAAACCTCACAAGGCCCCAACCATAAATGAAAACTACAGGTAAATAATGACCACAGGAAAAAGAAGAACCAGTCTTCCCCAGGGATGAGCTCCCTAGTTGGATATCTAATATAAAGTGGTCAGCTCTAAAAATATATACATATGAGTAACACTAAATGGACTCAGCAAGTTGTATTTATATTTATACACACACCTGTAACAATAATTAAAGAAAAAGGGGTGTTATAAATGTGAGAGAAGGGGTAGAGAGTTACATTGGAAGAGTTGGAGGGAGAAAGGGGGGAAATTATATATCTACTGGGCTGGGCACACCCAGTCATTTGTTCTCTTCACTTTGAAAAGTTGTAGCTTTCTACAGTGGTCTCTGTTTACTACAAAAAAAGTTCTTTAAGTGAGCACTATACTTATCTGTGGGTAAAAGGATAAGTACTTAGAATGCAGTTAAAATTATGCTAGTTTGGCTGGCAATGGCAGTGCACACCTTTAATCCCAGCACTCGGGAGGCAGAGGCAGGCAGATCTATGTGAGTTCAAGGCCAGCCTGGTCTAGAAAGTGAGTTCCAGGACAGCCAGGGCTACACAGAGAAACCCTGTCTCAAACAAGCGTGCGCGCGCGTCACACACACACACACACACACACACACATACTAGTTTGGAAAATTGGCAGCATTAAATTCTATGGGTTCTGTGGCCTCACCAGCCATTTGTAGTTGGCTAGGTTCACAGTACCAAGCATGAATTCCTTCTTAGTGCATGGGCTTCATGTCCAGTTAGACAGCTATTAATTGCCCTCAAGATATAAATGCCACTATTGAACCTTTAGGGATACCATACCTATCATATCTGGGTAAGACTGTGGTCTTAGCTAGGGTTTCTGTTGCTGTGAAGAGATACCATGACCATGGCAACTCGTTTTTTCTTTAAATAAATTTATTTTTTTATTTATTTTACATTCTGACATATGTAAAATGGAATCTCAGAGTCGTTTTGATTTGCATTTCCCTGACGGCTAAGGGCATTAAACATTTCCTTAAGTGTTTCTCAGCCATTTGAGATTCTTCTGTTGAGAATTCTCTGTTTAGATCTGTACCCCATTTTTTAATTAGATTATTTGGTTTGTTGATATCTAGTTTCTTGAGTTCTTTATATATTTGGGGAATCATCCCTCTATCATATGTGGGGTTGGTGAACATCTTTTCCCATTCTGTAGACTGCTGTTTAGTCCTATTGACAGTGTCCTTTGCCTTACAGAAACTTTTCAGTTTAATGTGGTCCCATTTATTATCAGTCTTAGTTCCTGTGCTATTGGTGTTCTGTTCAGGAAGTTGTCTTCTGTGCCAATGTGTTCAAGATTATTTCTCACTTTCTCTTCTATCAGGCTCAGTGTATCTGGATTTATATTGAGGTCTTCGATCCACTTGGACTTGAGCTTTGTACAGGGAGATAGATATGGATCTTCTTGCATTCTTCTACATGTAGACATACACTTAGACCAGCACCATTTGTTGAAGATGCTTTCTTCTTTCTATTGTATAATTTTAATTTTTGTTGAAAATCAGGTGTCCATAGGTGTGTGGATTTACGTCTGGGTCTTTGATTCAGTTCCATTTCTGTTTTTTATGCCAATACCAAACTGTTTTTATTTCTATAGCTCTGTAGTACAGCTTTAATTCAGGGATAGTGATACATCCAGAAGTTCTTTCATTGTACAAGATTGTTTTAAATATCCTGCATATTTTTTGTTTGTTTTTCCATATGAAGTTGAGTATTTTTCTTTCAACGTCTGTAAGGAATTGTGTTGGGATTTTAATGAGGGCTGTATTGAATCTGTAGATTGCTTTTGGTAAAATGGCCATTTTTATTATGTTAATCCTGCCTGTCCATGAGCATGGGAGATTTTCCATCTTCTGATGTCTTCTTCAATTTCTTTCTTCAAAGACTGGGTGATTTTCCATCTTCTGATGTCTTCTTCAATTTCTTTCTTCAAAGACTTGAAGTTCTTGTCATACAAGTCTTTTACTTCCCTGGTTAGAGTTACCCCAAGATATTTATATTATTTGAAGCTATTGTAAATGATGTCGATTCCCTGATTTCTTTCTCAGCCCATTTATCATTTGTATATGATTAACTCGAGAAATCCATAGCCCTCCTATATATAAACCATGACAAATCTTATAAAGGAAAAACATTTAATTGAGGTGGCAGCTTAAGTTTCAGAGGTTTAGTTCATTATCATCATGGCAGGGAGCATGGCAACATTCAGGCAGACATGGTGCTGGCTACATCTTGATCAGAAGGCAACAGGAAATGGTTTCAGAAAATGGTCATTATCCTGAGCATAAGAAAACTCATAGCCTGCTCCCACTGTGGCATACTTCCTCCAACAAGGGCACACCTACTCCAACCACACCTCCCAACAGTGCCACCCTATGAGCTTATGGGGGTCAATTTAATTCAAACTGCTACAACTATTGATTATTTCCCCCTTGACAGCTTGCATAGCACCTTCTGGCACTATAAAATCTACTCCTTGTGCAGGAGGCTGCCAGGTCTTCTCTGGCTCAATTCTAAGTCCTGTGTCTAACGTATGTGGAGTTTTCAGAAATAAGGGATTATCTTTAAATTCTGGGAGGTAACCAAGGGTAATGGCAGTAGCCTATGTTGTTTGATGAGTTTCTTGGACTCCCCTGTACAGCAACTCAAAACAAGGTTTCTTATGCTCAGTACTAAGGTCCTTATTAAATAGGCTATGGTTCTTGAGGGAATGCAGTATCACCCTAAGTGTTATAACTTTATTTAATGCATACACATATGAACATATATATTATATGTAATTTTAGGTAAACATAAAATAATATGATTTTCAGGACTTGAGAGATAACTCAGTAGTCAGGAGCACTGATTGCTCTTCCAGAGAACTTGGGTTTCATTTCAAGCACCCACATGGCCATTAACCAGCAGTCTAACTCAAGACCCTCTTCTGATCTCCATAGACATTGCATGTTGCAGAGGCATACATTTAGACAAAACACCCATACAGTACTGAGATGATAGACATGTATCATTGAACCCAGGTTTTTAAATGGGTGCAGTCAACCCAAACTCAGGTCCTCATACTCATACTTGCAAAACAAACACTTTACTGAATGGGCCATCTCACTATTCCTGTTTTCTTTCACTCTTAGGTTATTCATTTTGGTCACTGTTCCTACTACTGTACAGAAGCATTTTAGTTATTACATTTGAAGTAAAAGTAAAGTCACAGTCTTCTGTCTGCGAACAGCCAGTCCGCAGTATCAGTTACTGAAGAAGCTGTCCTTTCTCTAGTATATGTTGTTGGTGCCATTGATGCCAATTAGGTGGATAAAGATATGGGTTTGGGTTCTGGGATCTCTAGTCTATTCCTTAGGTCTGTGCATCTGTTTTTATGCCAGTATCATGTTGTTTTGGTTATTATGGCTCTGTAGTATGACTAGTATTGTAATGTCTCCATTTGTTCTTTTTTTTCCAAGATGGCTTTGAGTATTTAAGATTCTTTCTAGTTCTGTAAAGAATGCCATTGATATTTTTATGGGAATTTCACTGGATCTACAAATTTTTTTTAGGTAGTATGAATATTTTAACTATTAATTTATCCAAGCTTTGAATATGTGATCATGTATTTGTATTTTTGTGTGTCCTCATTAATTTCTTCTTTGGTGTTCTTTAAATTTTCATTTAAGATGTCCTATGCTTTTTTTAAATTTTTAGAGTCTTTGGAGCTGTTTTGTAGGATTAATAGTGATGATGAATGAGATTGCTTTTATACTTTTGGGGTGACCTTAATTCATAATAACATGTTAGATATTTTACAAATAACTAGAAAGAGGGATAATTAAAGGTTCCAAACATAAAGGAATGATAAATAGATGGAACTATTAATTATCCCAATTTTATCAGTAAGTAAGGAATGAGAATGAGCAATGTTTAGAGGGTGACAGATAAGTGATTATTTTGTCAGAGTTAAGTGTTTCTTTATTATTAATAATAATAATTAATTCCCTCAACAGCAGGCATAATGGTCCAAGACTGTAATCCTAGCCCCTGGGAGGCAGAGGTAGGAAGACTGATTTAAAGGCCAGCTTGGGCTATATAGGGAATTCAGGTTCTCATAGGCTATATAAAGCAAGACTGTCTCAAAAAGAGAATAAAAATGAAAAGCAAAGTAAAAGATATATTCCCTTAAGTCTTGAGTTTTGTTTATTTGAAGCAGGATCTCAAGATTGGCCTAAGTTAGCTTTGAATCCACTCTTCAGCCCAGGCTGGCCAACCTCCAACTCTCAGACCTTACTGCCTCAACTCTCAAGTGTTAGGATTAAGCAGGTGCCACCATACTCAACTTTAGCTTCTAATCATCATCATCATTATTATTATTATTTTAATACAGGTACTTACTCTGTCACCATAGCTGGCCTCAGCCTTACAAGTGCTGGCATGGCAGACATGTGCTGCCACACCTTCATTTGCCTTCTTTTTGAAAGTATATTATTTTATTAGATGTCTAGTTGTTTTATTATCAGAGCAGAATCATAATTGTCTCTGATAGAATTGAGGTTCTTTTTGTGATCTTTCTAAGAAAAACAATAGACTTCTCTTCCTTCTCACAGGAGACTCTGGTATGCTCCAAGGTCGTTACATAGTAAGTTATATTTTAATTAAGTAATTTTTCTTCTTAATTTATTATTATTATAGGAGTCGACACATGCCAACTTTGTGAAGTTGATTCTCTTCTTCCACCTCTCTGTGGATTCTAGGACTCATGTCATTGGGCCTGCATGACAAGCACTTTCAGCTGCTAAGCCATTTTACCAACCCTTCAGTAGTTAAGTGGATTCTATCTATAAAACCCAGGAAGTGCCCATAGATGAGAGCTGGGGGTGGAGGGGAAGCAGGAAGTTATCATCCATTTTTGCTTGAGCTTGCATCATTTAATCACTTTATTTGTATTGTCTTCTTTCTTTCATCTTTTCCCTCCCTGCCTTCCTCTCTGTCTTCTCCCTCACTTTCTTTCATTTTTCCTCCCTCTATCCCTACCTTCCTGTTTCCTTCCTTCCCTATTTTCCTGTCTTTCTCTCTTGTTGTCTTGCTTTATAGACCAAGCTGTCCTTGAACTTACAGTCCTGTCTGCCTCAGACTCCCAAGTGGTAGGATTACAGTTGTACATCACAACACCTAGCTCTGTTTTCTTTCTTTCTTTCTTTTTTTAAGATTTATTTATTTATTATGTGTACAGTGTTCTGTCTGCACGTATCCCTGCAGGCCAGAAGAGAGCACCAGATCTCATTACAGATGGTTGTGAGCCACCATGTGGTTGCTGGGAATTGAACTCAGGACCCTTGGAAGAGCTAGTAGTGCTCTTAACCTCTGAGCCACCTCTCCAGCCCCTAGCTCTGTTTTCAAATAAGGACAGTAAGTGATCTGTCCTCCCTGTGTAGTACTTTCAGATCAACATCACTTAAACATTCTTTCTGTTCACCAACTCCTGACTGAATACAGTGAGCCACCCAACTAGCATCAGTCCCTGAGACTTCCTTCATATGGCTCAGCTGTCCTGCTGGGATCTGTGTCCTGGCATCAACACCCAAGTATAGAGCACCCTGAACTGCCTCAACCTAACCTTCAGCAGCCATAAAAAGAAATAATAGCTGCCAAATATGCTCTGAATATAGAGACTTTAAATAAATCCCTACTAAAAATGAATATCTTGTAGGTAGCAATAATTTCAACCCATGGTCACACAGCTAGAAAATGACACATCCAGGATTCAAGTTTCAGCTAGGTTTGACACCACATTATAAATGATATTCTGTCTCTTTGTCCCTGAACTCCTGGAGTAGGGATATCTGGCAGAACTGAACAGTTTTTCCCCAGTTGGCATTGTGTAAGAGACTGCAGGCACTGCTGACCCCTCTATGTGAGGTCCCACAGCTGGCTCAGCTGTCGCTCCTTACCAACTCAAATTGTCCGTCCATTGGCTAGAATATATGACTTCTAGGATTTCAATCCAGTGTACCTGGAGTTATCTCCAGTTCCGCCCAGGCCGCAGCTGCTCAGATTCAAATAAACACAGAGATATTTATATTACATAGAGATTTATATTACCCATAAACTGTATGGCCATGGCAGGCTTCTTGTTATCTAGTTCTTATATCTTAAATTAACCCATTTCTATAAATCTATACCTTGCCATGTGGCTTGTGGCTTACCAATATCTTACATCTTGCTTTTCATGGCAGTGGTGGCTGGCAGCATCTCCTGACTCAGTCTTCTACCTCCCAGAATTCTCCTCTTCTCTTTATCCCACTTATACTGGCTACTAGCCAATCAGCATTTTATTTATCAACCAATCAGAGCAACAGTTTCACAGCATACAGAGCCGTATCCACAGCAGTCCAGTGACCAGATTCCATTGGTATGTCTGTAGGCTGCAATGAGACTACCTGGTTCAGATCTCTACTCTGGAGATTTGTGAGCAAGTGTTCCATGATGCCAAGTCTTAGTCTCCTCTTCTTGCCAGTGCTTCTGCTTCTCTGTGGGTTCCTGAGGCAAACCACAGGTCTCTGGCAGCACTCCATCTGCATGTTCTCCAGGACTGTGCACACTGTTCTCCATGTCTGGGTCACCTGATTGTTGCCTGACGCTGTAGACAGTACTCCACATGGGAGCCTCCTTCAAGCAGACACTCCTTTTCCTTTATCTGCCCCCCCTTCCCATAAAGGAGTGATGGGATCCACTGAACACTTCTGTTATTTACTTTCAGCTAGGAAGAGCTTCTGTAACAGATGGAGTATGCCTTTTTTTCCCTCTACAACTTTCTTGCCACCCCCAGATTCTTCTTTCTACTGCTACCCCTGCAATTCCTCACATTCTCCAGCCAAAAATGTCTAGTATAAAACCTGAGGGATCAAGCCAGACCAGGAGGGAAACTGAATATTCACATAAGCTGGAGAAGGCATCAGCCTGACAAAGAGCTCCTTTTAAAAGTATTTCTGAGCTAATAGTCCAGAAAGAAAGAACAATGCCCCAAAGATTTCAGACTGTGTATGTAGGATCCACTTTTATTTTGTGTATATATACAAAATTAAAACCCTCCCTCCCTCTAGGAATCAATATTACCTTCAAAACTAACATAAGGAAGCAGATAACTACTCTGAGCTTGTTTACTAGTAGACTAGTCTGGATCCTCACATTGGTTGCCAGTCGTGGGCAGCTGTCCCCGACCAGATGTACCACATACAAAAAGAACCAGCTTTTCAGCAGAAAGCTTTGAATGAATTATTCTTGTGCTGAGGAGTCAGCCAATGTTAGGAAAGAAAGCTTTCACTGCTCTCCCCTTTGAATCCTGAAAGCTGAGGACTGCCTTCCTGTGTCCC
>NC_050443.1:76338779-76401893 GCF_903995425.1 Onychomys torridus
GAAAGAGAGAGAGATTGTTCGCAAGGAATACAGATAAGATTTCTTGGCAGAAAAGTTGCTTTCGAGGACAGTCCAGTACAAGGCTTCTTAACCTTTGTAATAAACCAAGAAAAAGAATTAAGGAGTGTTGACTATCAATAGTCTCCTTTGAGGTTGGGCTAGGTTTACCATTTGAAAATCTCTACATCACAGATCTGCTGCAAGTTACATGTGGTTTTAAAAGTAGTATCAGCGATGATGGTTTTTTATCTCTCTTCAATATCTGCCGCACCGCAGGACAGTGGAGTGGAGCAGGGCTGTGAGTAGGGGGGATGACCTCGGTAATTGAGATAGGGTTTTTCGGTGAGATATTAAAGGGTTTTGCTTTGTTGGGGGTCGTTGGACGATAGATCGTGGAATTTTAGATACGGGTGGTGATCGGGTTCCTACGCCTTTTGCAGTAGTGCTTAACAAGCATCTGAATATGTACAAGTAATTACACAGCTGGGTTTTTAATGTGATTTAATCATGTAATTAACTTTATGTGTGTGTAGGTATTAGTAGTGAGGGTTGTTTGGCACTCGATGGTCAGGATTATCTAGCTTTCTGGATAGTGACATATGTTTGGTTGCATTGGTTGTTGTTTGTTTTCCTTTCTACTGGTTGTGTGGCTTTCGCTTGGTTCTTTGCGGTCCCACCCTTGTTGCTTCCTCAGGGGATTATAAATATTCCATGTCCTTTGGGTGGACAAGTGTTCTTACTTCTGCTAGACACATCTCACACATACATGCGCTCCTACATCACATTTATACATTTTATGGCATGTGGATCAGATATTAATTTCTTCTAAATTGTAAAAGTCTGCTACTTTCAATATTTTTCCACTTATTTCAATTTTCCAGGCTTAGAACTTAAAAGAGTTCTCAGTCACTTACAGTTCCTCTTTCTTTCAGATTCCATTTCTAATATATTACTAAGACCTAATTCCTAATAATTCTCAAATCTTCCCTTTCCCCTCTCTGCCCTACCACTAACTTTACTGAAGTGCCATTCCCTTGCCAAACACTGTTATGACCTCTATTTTCTCACTATTCCCAGTTTCTTCCAGCCCCCATGATATTTTCAATTATGTCCTCAATTTTTTACTGTGAAATATGTGCATACAATGATTGTATAAAATATACTATGCCATAAAGGAAAGACCCATAACTGTCACCAGCAGCCAGGAAACTCTTCATGTCTCTTCTCAGTTAATTCTTACTGTACACCCATTCTTTTTCCATTCATTTATCATGATTTTTATGGTCACTTGCTTGGCTTTATTTATTTATTTATTTACTTATTTATTTATGGTTTTATGGTTTTACCATAAGTCTAAATTTCTGAAGCAATTACTGTGGTAATTTGGGATTTTTTCACTCCGTGATTCTTTCTCTACCTTCATTGTTTTTGATATTACATGTGTCTTTTCTGAGTGACTTTGTTCACTATGGTAAAAACGAAGAATCTTAGTGTTCTTCTCGTCATGAAATCACTAAGTTAAAATTCCTTGGTGTGTCACTATTCAAGGCACTCAGTGACCTTCTTTTATGGTTACTTCATTTCTTTGGTGTCTCTGTCACATTCTTTCCTGTAATGCATCAAAGAACTTGCCACTTCCAAAAGAAACCATGTGTTTCTATTGCTACAGGTGCTTAAATTTTAGACTTTCTTCCATTCTTTCATTTTAGCATATCCTTCACTCCTCTTTCATGATAGAATAGTTGAGTCTCTGTTATATCTTCCATAATTGTTTGAAACCATTCTCTCCTTGATTATTTTATATTACATTTCATTTATTTGACACACACATGCATGCAAAGATCATAGAACAACTTACATGAAATCAATTCTCTCCTGCTGTGTGAGTCCCAGTATCAAACTCAAGTCGTCATTCTTGATAGCAAGCTCCTTTATCCACTGAGCCACCTCATCAGCCCCTTTGTTTTTTGTTTGTTTGGTTGTTCTTAGTTTTTGATTTTTAAAAATTACTCCCATATTTTAAGATTTTTTTTTCTGTTCCCTCCTTCTTAACTTTCACAAGATGTTTTATATTAAAATAACAAATTGGGGCTGGAGAGATGACTCAGCCGTTAAAGGCGAGGCTCACAACCAAAAATATAGAATAACAAATTGTTTATTGAGGCTGGCAAACCAGATTTGAGACTTAGATAAATATTAAGTAGAAGTTTAATACATGTTTCTCTTTTACCCACTTAGCATAACAGATACTCAATCCTGTTGGTGAAGTCTTTAATGGTAGCATATTACTTTGAAAGCATCAGCGTAAAGGATGCAGACTATTTTGTTAGCCTCAATGGTCTCTGAAGCCTGTCTTGGTGATCACAGTTTATTAGGTGTTTGGTGTTTCCAGGGGGCTATTATACTTGTAAAGAATATTGTCTACTTATACTTTATTTCATGTTTCATTTCAAAACTTGGAAAATCTATTTTTTATTGCACAATCAAATGTTACTATAAATTTGTTTAAATTCTGTTAAACAGCATAATTGAGGTTTGCGCCTAATTCCCTTGAATAATTCACAAATCTTTTTTTTTTGTTTGTTTTTGTTTTTGTTTTTCAAGACAGGGTTTCTCTGTGCAGCTTTGCACTTTTCCTGGAACTCACTCTGTAGACCAGGCTGGCCTTGAACTCACAGAGATCCACCTGGCTCCACCTCCCAAGTGCTGGGATTAAAGGCGTGCACCACCACTGCCCAGCATAATTCACAAATCTTAAATAGTAAATATACAAATACAACTATTGAAAATCTATTGTATTTTATGCTTAATCTAATCCTAAAACAGCAATACCTACATTATTTCTGTACTTCTTTGTATGCTCTCTTAGGGTACTGTTACATTTACTGTAACATTGTACCAATACTTAAATTATGTGGATTTGAGTTTCCCAAAGAAATGACCAGAGAATAAAATAGCCTTACCTGAATAAAAAGTGAAAGGAAATTCTTCTCAATTGGCAAGGTCATGGGGTCAGGTAGTAAGCTGACCAATGTTTGGGAGAGGCATGGGTCTTGGATGCTTTCTTATAATGATTGGAGCCTGTGTCATCGCTTATGACACTGAGCTTCTTCTCCAGTAAACTTCTCTTGCTATATTAATGTGACTTGTGTTCTTCTTTTCTACTCTAGTTTCTTACCTTCAGATGAAGAATTCCTTTGGTCTCTTAGGTGGCCAGAATAATAAAACACTGTCCAGTCACAGTGGTATTGTGACCCGAATGTTAATGTTAATGCCTCAACACTTTAATGACAAAGACTTCAAAACATGATCTAGGCTGGGTGTGGTGGTGCATACCTTTAATCCCAGCATTCAGGAGGCAGAGGTAGTTCCAGGACAGCCATGGCTACACAGAGAAACCCTGTCTCGAAAAACCAAACCAACCAAACAAACAAACAACAAAAAAACATGATCTAGAACTGGTAGCAGCAACATCTAAAAACTTATTAGAAAATGAAAAGTCTAGGCTGCTGAGATGGCTCAATGGGAAAGGCACTTGCAACCGAGCCTGATGAACTGATCCCCCAGTGGAAGACTAGAATCAACTCCTGCAAATTATCCTCTGGCTTCCACACACATGATGTGGTACACAGTATATAAACATGTACATATTCATATGTTCACACAAAATAAATAAAATGTTAAAAATTAATTTAAAAAGAGAATGTATAAATTCTCAGGTTCTTATAAATACCAGACCTTCTAAATCAGAAATGCTTGGAATGGGGCCCAGAAATCTGTGTTGTAAAAAGGACTGTAGGTAATTCTGATGCATGCTAAAATTTGATAAATACATCTGTAAAATAAGAGAATGGTTCATTAATTTAGCCTACCTTGCAGGCTAAAATGTTACCCTGAAACATAGTGTTGAACTCAGCCTTCTTGATCAATGTACATGAATACCAGTGCTTTTAACTGTTCAATTACACTTTTATTGGCTGTTGTGGTGGTTTGAAAGAAAATGGCCCTCAAAGGGAATGGCACTATTAGGAGGTGTGACCTTGATGGAGTAGGTGTGATCTTGTTGGGGAAGTGTGTCACTGTGGAGGCAGGCTTTGAGGTCTCATATAAGCTCAAGACACTCCCAATGAGACAGACCACTTCCTGTTGCCTGTGGAAGATACAGAACTCTGAGGTCTCTCCAGCACCATGTCTGCCTACATGCTGCCTTGCTTTCTGCCATGACAATAATGGACTAAACCTCTGAACTGTAAACAAGCCACCCTAATTAAATGAATGTTTTCCTTTATAAGAGTTGCCATGGTCATGGTGTCTCTTCACATCAATAGAAACCTGAACTAAGAAAGCTATTATATATGATCTTAGTACTGGCAAGTATTTAGCCCCCTTTATTGATTCTGTCTCTGAACATATAGATAGAAATAGGTACGTATCTATATTGTTTATCAGCCTTGTTGCTTACTAGGAGAGAGTATCCAGTGTATTGATTCGTTTTTCTCATAAAAATCTCTTGAAAACATCAAATAACTATTTGCATTAGTATGGATTCTTCAGAGAAATGAATTGAAAGGATAGAAGACTAGATAAGGTGGATAGGTAAGACAGGACTAACTATAGGAATTGATTCATGGAGGTCAAGAAGTCCCATGACATGTCATCTATAATCTGGAGAACCATGGAAACTGATGGCATAGTTCAGTCATAGTTACAATGCCCAAGGACACAGAGGGAATCCTATATCTCAGAATCAGAATGCCAAGAAATGAAATATTGTCGAAAAACCGAATTTAGACTCTGATACTTATTCAGCCACAGTGTTCAGTCATATATAACCAGAGAAAGATAGCTTGAAATAAAGATTTCTTGAGATGAAAATTCCCCAATGCTATATTTCTTGAAGTTATCAGCATCTTCCTTTGTGTACAGACAACTGTGAACCAGTGAGGTAGCCAATAGTAGATTGCGAAATTAGAGGGAATGCTTCAATTGGGCTAGACAGATGGCTCAGCAGTTAAGAGCAGTGACTGCCCTTCTAGGGGTCCTAGATTGGATTCCCAGCACCCACATGGCAGCTAGCAACCATCTGTAAGATCAGTCCCAAGGATATCCATGCCCTCCTCTGAACTCTGCATGCACATGGTACATAGACATACAGGCAGGCAAAACATCCATATACATCAGATTTTAAAAAGAAGACAACAAAGGCTTCGGGGCAACCAGAATTTTCCCTTCATCAGTGGAATACTCTCTTTCCCTGCCTAAAAACTCAGAATTTGGGTGGGGGATTTAGTTCAGTGGTAGAGTGCTTGCCTAGCAAGTGCAAGGCCCTGGGTTCGGTCCTCAGCCTGGGAGGGGGGGCAGGGGGGAGAAAACTCAGAATTCACTTCTGTCTAAATTCCTGTTCTTCAATCTGCTACCAATATTATAACTTAAAGTCAATATATATTATATAAAACACTGTTAGGAATATTTTTTTATTTTTGCAATTTAAGTGGCAGCTCTGGCTGGGTGTGATGACTGACACCTGTAATCTTATCATGTAGGAGGTTGAGACAAGAGGATTGTTTTGAGTTGAAAGCCAACCTGGGATACAAAAGGAGACCTTGTCTCAAAAGTGGTATGGAGGGCTGGGGAATGTAGGACAGTGCTTCTCTCTCTCTCTCTCACTCTCTCACTCTCTCTCTCTCTCAATAAAAACACAAGACTTGAGTTCTTGTCTCAGCTCTACCATGCATGTCCATCCAGGTTGATACTCTTTTCTGGTCTATGATCTGCAAGATGATGAAGATATTCCTCTTACTGTCTCTGACATAAAGAAATTTAAAAAATAACAGTAAGAACTGATATTCTGAGAGGTCATCAGAGCTGAGCATTCCATTTGTATTAGCTTAGTGCTTTTTTGTGTATGGGGAAGGAAAGGCTCAATCCCCACCTTTCCTCTGAGAATATGGAAAACTACTAGACACTCGAGTAGACTCTTGGAGGATTAATATTATTCTGACAGAGACCATCCCAAAGACACAAAATTGCAGGGCTTATTTTCACAAAACCATTTGGTTTGCCTGTAGTCTAGAATGTTTAAAAACATAGTGAAAAAAGACAGAAAACCACCCCAGGAAGCATTTTGCAGCCAAGTGAAAGGAGGCCCTGGAGTGCTGTTCTGAGCAGCTGAGGCTGGGTGCTGTGGTCAGTGCCTCCCAGACTTTGCATCATACTGCACCAGGAAAGTAACTTTTTATTGTCAGCTGCAGGTACCAGGTGCCAGAGGGGACTGACTCTACAGCACTAAAGGAATAAAAAGCATTTAATAGCTTGGCACAGTGTCAGTGAACAGTTCTGTGCAGCAACAAGGTTAACAGACTTTATGGAAATTTTTCTCCCTTCCTCTATCCATAGCCTCGAAGCATGTGTGATAGGCTCGAGCTCTTTGGATTTTGCACTGGGAGTTGCAGAATGGGTCAGCTCATCATTGCATATCATGTGGACACTAAAAGGGCAATGGATGAGTAGTTTCTAGTGACTAGGAGAAGGGGGTTGGGGAGTGATTAGTCATTCACAGCTTTTTTTCTTAGGGGGTGTGTGATAAAATGTTCTGGGATTAAATAATAGAGATATTTATGTAACATTGTGAATATTCAACAAAATTGTGAATTATACACTTTAATTTTATAGTATATGAAGTAAATTTTATGGTATATGAATTGTATGTCATTTTGTAAATAATAGGAAAATGTTATGTATAACTTTACCTAAGTAAGTTTGGTAATGTATGAGATTAATAAATTCTGTAGAGGACGTATTAAATAAACTGATACCATCAGGTATGGGGATGTGTCTCTAATTAGGAGGACTGAAGTTTAAGGCCAATTTGGAATATATAAGGAGAAACTATCTCAAAAAACAAATGGTGACTCACTGGATAAAAGCACCTGCCACCAAGACTGATGAACTGAGTTCTATCCCTGTGACCCTCATGGTAGAAGGAGAGAATTGACTCTTGTATGTTGGCCTGAGACTTCTGCATATGCACTGTGACACACATGCATCCTCATCTACCCACCCCTGCTCCCATGCAATCATGGGCACACAAACACATAATACATATATTTTTTAAATGTTAAAAAATAATAAAAAAAATACCAAAAGAGAATAAAACTCTGGATAGCCTTATTTAAAAATCTAAATAGCACTATTTAAAATCATTTAATGCCAATTTTAAAACTTCCATTAAGAAGTTGTATAGCCTCTCTGAATTCTAGCCAGCACCTGAGAAAGAAATCATTCCCAAAATAATGGAAATAAATGCAAAGGATCTAGAATAACCAAGCAACTTTTTAAAGAGAAGAAAGATGGAAGACACAACACTACCCATTTTAAGACTTGCTATAAAATTTCAGCAAGATATTGTGGTACTGATATAAGTATATACTTGTGGTACAGGTATAAATCAGAGGAAGATATATTGAACAGTAGAGTCTAGAAATAGATGTACATACATTTCATCAATGAATTTTCAACAAAATGCAAAGATAATTTGATAAAGAAGATAATTTCTTTCCAACATGGTTCTGGAACAGCTGGATATGGGGGGGCAAAGAACATGATCCTTTACATTATCTACAAATGTGCATCAGATAAATATAAAAGGTAAAATTATAAGATATATAAGAAAATAAGGCAGGAAGGCTTTGACTTTGAGTTTGGCAAAGGTTTTTAGATAAGGCAAATAAGACAGATAAAACCTTGAAGTCTTTTTTTTAATGTTAAATTAGTCTTCACCCAGCATTCAGGAGACTGAGGCAAAGAGAATTACAGTGAGTTTTAAGCCAGCCTTGACTATAGAATGAGATCCTGTCTAAGAGACAGGGTAGTGGGGAGAAGGAGCCAGGAGAAGAGGAAAGGGAAGAAAGGGTGCTTAGATATTAGCAAACACTAAAAAGTATATTTTTTTCTGTAGAAGAAATCTCATATTTTACTGCATAGTAATATCTGGCACTGAGAACAATTGAGCCAGCATATAAGACTCTTTTTTAAAATTTCCCTGAACTACCTTTCTAGCCTTACTTTCAATGATGTCCTTTCCCCATCAATTTCACCAAACCTGGCTTTATACTTTGAGCAGACCAGACTTTTATATATGCATTCATTCTCATATTCATATATTTTAGATTCTGTATTCACTAATTATACTACTCACTAAATTTTTGAATCCCTCAAATCAATCTGTACCATGTGCCTGATTATTTGTGCCCCTTGAAAATTCATATATGGAAATCTAATCCTCAGTATGTTAGTGTTACGAGATGGGCCCTTGGACAGTGATTGAGTAGGTCAGAAGACAAAGCAGTCACAAATGGTAGCCATGCCATTATAAAGAGGCTTGAGGGAACTTACTGAGCCCCTTCTACATTGAAAGTACTATCTATTATGATAGGCCCACGACACCCAAACTATTGATGTCTTGATCTTGGACTGCCAAGCCTACAAAACTGTGAGCAATAAATTTGTGCTATAGTCACAGGTATTATGTTACATCAGTGCAAGTGGAGTAAGACGCTGCTTTCATAGTCAATCCTAGACTACAAGCACATGTATAGAGTAGTGGAAAATTAGAGCTAACTGGTATGCATTTTCCCTGTTGATGTGGAACAAGACAATACCCTGCTTTGTTATTTAACTCTCACCCTGCAAATAAATGTTTCTTCATGGTCCATTTAGTACAATGGTTTTGTGTGTTTGTGTGTGTGTGTGTGTGTGTGTGTGTGTGTGTGTGTGTGTTGTTAGTGATTCTACTAAATACTTCCAATGCTGAGGTGTTATGTCATGTGTGTCTAAGCAGAAGACTGGGGTGTGTTTTACTGAGAAAAGAATTATGTTTAATACACTTTGTTCACACTGTTGACCCTGAGTTTTGTGCTAATAAATCAACTATATATTAAATAAGGTGTCTATGAACAGAAACACTGAAAACAAGGTTATTTTTTTGTTTTTTGTTTTTTCGAGACAGGGTTTCTCTATGTAGCTTTGCACCTTTCCTGGATCTTGCTCTGTAGACCAGGCTGGCCTCAAACTCACAAAGATCCACCTGCCTCTGCCTCCCGAGTGCTGGGCTTAAAGGCATGCACCACTACCGCCCAGCAAGGCTCATTTTTTTTTTAAAGGTAAAGAGCTGGTACATGCCTTTAATCCTAGGACTTGGGAGGCAGAGGCAGGTCAATCTCTGAGTGCCAGGCCAGCCTAGTCTACATAGGAATCCCCAGGACAACCAAGGCTTCATAGTGAAATCCTGTATCAAAAACAAACAAGAAGTGTTAAGTACAGGTTCACAGAAGCATAATCCTATATTTCCCCTAGAGTAATGATTCAGTAGTCACTAGTTCATTGCACTGACTTTATTAACCATAACTTCCTAGAGTATCAAGAGTCAATTTGACTCATTCTCTTTGCTTGAAAATTTCTCCCTGTAACATTTTTTCTTTCTTTAACTGGTTGAACATTCCATCCTTTAAGGTCCAACCCAAATATCATCTCTAATATAAGTTTCCCTGACTCTTCCCAGGCAGAATAGGCTCTGAAAACCCACAAATTTTGTTCATGTCACTGATCCGGCACCAACCTGTATATAATGAGTTACACTACAGATTGCACCTGCCTATCCTTTCTGAAGACCATAAGATCTTAAAAAGCCTGACACTAGTAGATTTGATAGATGTGGTGAACTGTTAGAAGAAAGGGAGAGGAAGATTTTTGTAGGTGAGAGAAGTTTAAATGGGAACCTAGCTACCTAAGCCAACAGACCCAAGGAGAGACCTGGCTCAAGAGTGAATTTGATTTAAGACTCAAATTTCATCAGGAGTCATTTCTGTCCTACTGGTCCCCTCCTATCTATCTCCACCTCCATCCCTATGTAGCTTAGACTAACTGAACTTTTGATTATCCTCTTTTCTGCTTCTTTACCATTCCTGGCACAGAATTCACCATAGAACTCTGCTCTCTCTGCATTAATTATTCCTAGGTTGCAAATAACAATCCCTGAATTTCAGGCCCAAATCACTACAGCCCCCTGTGCATTGATAGAGCTTGTGTTAACATATAAAATGGTGCTGGAGTTGGATCTGAATACCACTGAACTAACTTGGTTGTGTGCTGATTGCCAAGCTAACCACTGTGGCTCATTGGAAGTTCTTCCCTTACTTTATGGTCTACCCACTATAACCTGTAGTTAGTGTAGTTTCAAATATAGAACATGAGCTTTTCCTGGATGTCCATTGTGTTTCTGGTGACTGTGAAGTACTGCCTCATCTAGGGTAGGTATGACATTACATTGACAGGTTAACTGTCTGAGAGCTTTGGCTTTATTCACTTTTCCTGTTTTTACCAACAGAAAAGCAAACAGATATTCTTTCCTTTTGCTTAAGTATGACTATCACTGTTATCTAGTACACTATGAGTTCTAAGTACTGTGCTAAATGCTGAGATAAAAAGAGCCCTGACCTCAATGTAACAGTCTTGTGATTAGATAAAGCTAATTCTGTCTTCATCTGGAGCCTGAGAGAACCTTTATAACAAATAAGTCAGGATCAAGTAACTATACTGCCTTCTCCTGGGGCTCACTTCTCATGTGCCAGTTAACTTTGTACTGAGAGCTAACACCTGAATTCTAGTGCTGCTATTGTCTTCTGTAATCATCAGTTAACTATAAACTTGAATAGTTTCCAAAACTCTCTGGCCAGTGTTTCTCAAAGTTTGTCAGCAGTTTGTCTCTACCTCCTCAAGCTCTTTTCTGGACTCTCCCTAGACCTCTGGGATAAGAAGATCTGAAGCTGTGATGTTTGTTAGTTGTGTAGTCTCTGAGCTTTTGTTTCCAATTTATTATGAAAAGGGAAGTATATTTACCATCCCTCACTGGTTTAAGAATTAAATAAGATAAGGGACAGAAAGCACATGGTACATTGCAGGAGCTCAGGAAATGCTTTCTTTGATTCCCTCAAAGTATGAAGTCCCTGGAGTCCAGAGCACTTGAAAGATTCCTAGAAGAACATAGCTCCAAAGCCATTCCGCTCTTGGGAAGAATTCCTCCAGGAATGTATTCTCTCCATGCTTATACTGGGTATAATGGGACAGAAGACTAGCCTGATGTACTTTACACTAAAATAAATTAGGATATAATTGTATTCGTAAGTCTGTTCAAATCAGCTGTGTCTATGATTGCTTAAAGTAGAATTCTAACCCTGTCGTTACTTGGAAGTCTGGAGAGTGGGGATAGATTTAGAGTTAGTTATGGTGATTTTCTTTTAAGGAAAGCAAGGAGATTTTTAAAGATAAAGTATTTTGTGTTATATGTATTAGAGTTGATGTACTAAGGTGTGGTAGCCTCTGTTAGGTTTTGATGGACTGTAATCCTAACTTGACAGGCATCTCTTGGCTTATTGGCAGTTTTTGGTTTTACCTTCATCAGAAAGAGGGAAGTTAAAAGGACACACCCATTTCTAGAAGTTATGCAAAACTCTCTTCCAAGAAATGCCTTGCCCTTCTACAGGTTTGGCCACAGGATCTGGAGAAAGATGATTGGAGGCACTGAGAAGATTGTAGTCATCAGAGAATTCTGTTATCTGGGGTAGAGACCCTAAGGCAAGGCAGAGGATTGTGGAGTTTAAGAAGTATTTTCAACTGCCAGGGAAGAAAGTAATAGAAAGTTCTGCCTAGCTTGGCTAGTCAGAAGAACACAGCTCTTGCTTCCAAGAATCTGAGTAATCTGGTTAAATAAGGTATTGTGATATCAGATTGCCTTAGTGAACACTGTAAGAGGCTGTCCAGGATGGAACGGACTTCGGCCTCTCACTTATTTGTTAAGCACATCCTCCTAGAACACCTTCTACCTCTCTTCCTATCCCTTCTACTTTACCCTAATCCAGGGCTTAGCAAACAGCCCTGTACCACTCTTTGGGAATAGTTTTGTGAATATAAGCTAGATCTGTTTCCTTTTAAATTGCTGTGTTCATGCTACTATAGATTTGAGTAGCTATACCAAAGACTATATGCCCTAAAATGTTTACTGTCTTCCCTTTATGGGAAACTTTGTTGATCACTACCCTCGGCTGTCTCTTTTTCAGAATTTCCAGTATTAATTATCTCTAATTTCCAGAGAGAGTCTAAGAAAATCCTTAGTACTTCAAGAAGACTTCTGTTTTCTTTGGTATAATACTTAAGGAAGAATAGAAGAGTCTGGAGTTTTAGAAGTAGCCTGAACTGGCCAGCTCCTGTGACCAGATTGGTGCCTAACCTAATTGTCATCAGAGAGGCTTCATACACCAACTGATGGAAACAGATGCAGACCCACAGCCAAACATTAAGCAGAGTTAGGGGAATCCTGCAGAAGATGGGAAGGATATAGTAACCAGAGGGTTCAAGGGCACCACGAGAAAACTCACAGAATCAACTAACCTGGACTTATAGGGGCTCACAGACACTGAACCGATAAACCAGGGAGCCTGCATGGGACTGACCCAGGCACTCTGCATACATGTGACAGTGTGTAGCTTGGTCTTCTTGTGGGACTCTGAACAGATGGAGCAGGGTCTGTCTCCCGCTCTTTTACTGGCTTTTGGAATCCTGTTCTTCATGTTGGGTCACCTTGTTAAGCCTTAATACAAGGGGAGGTACTTAGTCTCACTGCAACTTGATATGCCATGTTTTATTGATATCCATGGGAAGCTTGCCCTTTTCTGAATAGAAATGGAGGAGGAATGGATGGGGAGGGGTGCAGAGGGGAGGTGAAGGGAAAGGCCTGGGAGAAAAGGAGGGAGGGGAAACTGCGGCTGGGATGTAAAATGAATAAATAAATAAATTTATCTTAAAAAGCAAAACAAAAAACATTTTTTTCAGGGCTGAAGTTAAAAGGGCCTTTAGGAAGTTCTTCCTTAAAACAAAAGACAACTCCCCTGCAGGAACTAGTCTAGTTCAACTTTAATGTGTGGAATAACTAAAAAACCAATCAAGTTCTTGTTCCATGTGTAAAGGAGAACACTAATGGGTAATTCCAGAGAATCTCATTGGAGGCTGATATACTAGGATTTTTTTTTTTTTTTTTTTTTTAGATCCTTTACCATCAACAGAATACTTACAATGTGATAGCCATCCTAAGTCTCAACTGTGGCCTATTTTAATTTTCTGGTTGCCAAAGAGCAATAGGAGGAAGTCATGACCTTGTTCTGCACATTTACAGACATAACCCAAAGGACAGACAGGATCACATGACATGCACTCTGCTCAATGGCCACAGTGATGCAACTTCCAGGTCATGTGTACCCACATTTGTGTCTCTGTGGTCTGGGGAATTGTGAAATGCTTTGTTTTCTGACTAGATTTGGGTACAAAAGGAAAACAGTAACTTCTGTTTCATCAGAGCAAGTGGTGATATCTACTTGATTCTAGACACAAATTCTGACTTTATTTTTTTGACAGTATATCTATCTTACGTGCTTATTTAAGCATTATCTCTTCCTCTCTGTCTTGATTATTACTATTCTATTTATTTATTTCATGTATTCATTTTGGTGGTTTTTGAGTTTGGTTTTTCTGTTTTTGTTTTTTTTGTTTGTCTGTTTGTTTGTTTGTTTTGAGGAAATCTCAACTGTGTTGCCCAAGCTAATGTCCCTACTGTCACATTATTCTCATTTAGATTGCCATTTTCTCTGACCAGGGAAAGCAATAGCAACAACTTCCAAAATAGATTGGGTTTTTTTGTTGGATTTTTTTGGGTTTTGTTCTTTTTTTTCCTCTTATTTATTTATATTTCTCTAGTTCACCTTCCTCGTTGCTAGATGAGCACTATTTGATATTTGAACAAGTAGGCACAGAGCACTATTTAACATTTGAACAAGTAGGCACAGAGCACTATTTAACATTTCTTGCTGCTGTGCATTTGCAGTGGCCCCCAGTACCAATAAAGATGGGGCTTCTTAGGTGGCTTTGAAGGCCTCACAGGCCTCCAAGCTCTTCCTTTCCTCCTTTCTACAGTTAAGAGACTCACCGAATTTTCCAAACCTGTCTTACCTTTTTCCCCATGCCCAGGCGTTGTTCGTACTGTGCGATCTTTTACAGGAAAGACTTTCTCCTTTCTTTACAGCCTTCCTGGTTGTTTATAGTCATTCATTTCTCTCTCCTCTGTACTCCCCCTCCCCCCCCTTTCTCTTCCTTTCTCCCTCTCTGCCTCTGTCTCCAGAAGTTTGAGTTTCTGTCTCAGTGATCTGCTAGGATATTGTGTCTCTTTTTATGATACTTTTAAAACGCTGCTTCTTCTTGTAGGGCTGTACATTAATGCCTTATCTTTCTAAAACTTTATAAATATTTTAAGTCACTTAAAAGGAATGTTTGTGTCTTGCCTCTCTTCTTTATCCACATAGCATAGACCCCAGTTCATCTTTGTTTTCACTGACTACTTAAAAAAAAAACAAAAGCAAAAACAAAAAAATCCTTGTTGATTCATCATAAGACAAAAATTTCCACATATTTACATTTTTTTCAAAGATTTATTTTTTTATTTGGAGGGGGATCTGTGTATGTGTTCATGCACATGTGCACAAAAGTACCCACACTCAGATCCCCTGGAGCTGGAGTTACAGAGGACTATGTGTCACCTTGTGTGTGCTGAGAACCTAACTCCTGTCCTCTGGGAAAGTGATAAACACCCTTAACTGCTGAGCCATCCCGTTCTTTATTTACTTTTTAAATATTTTATAGCTTTGACATTTTACTTTCAAATCCATGATTCATCTTTTGTTACTGTTTTGTTAGCCTATTTGTTTTTCCTGGGAGGTCTCCCTGTGTGGGCCAAGTTGGCCCAGAACTCATAACCCTACTAGTTCAGCCTCCTGAGTATTTGGTATTATGGGCATAAGCTACCACTCCTTCCCCAGGCCCATGGATTCTCAGTTTCTTCAGCACCATTTGTTGAAAAGGCTGAAATTCCATTGAATTTCTTTTACACCTTTATCAAAATCAGTGGGGCCAGCAAGATATTTCAGTGGATAAAGATGTTTTTACTAACAAACCTGGCAACCCAAATTTTATTTCCAGGCCCTACATGATGGAAGGAGAGAACCAACTCCTACAAGTTGTCCTCTGACCTCTACACTTGCTCTGTGGCACACATTCCCCCCCCCCAATAAATGTAATATAGAAGTAAATAAAAATCAGTGGGTATGTCATGTGGTTCTAGTTCTTGGTTCACTGTTCTGTTACCTTGTTCTGTATGTTTGTAGCTCTCCTCCAGTATATATAGTCTTGATTGCTAGAGCTATAGAACATTTAAAATATGTGCACTGGGGCTGGAGAGATGACTTAGTGGTTCAGAGCACCAGCTGCTCTTTCAGAGGACCCAGTTTCAATTCCCTGCATCAACCTGGTAGTTCAAAACTATCCACAACTCCAGCCAAGGGCACCACACACATAAACACACATGGTACACAGACTACAAACACTTATAAAATAAATTTTTTAAAATATAGTGCCCTGATTCTATCCATTTTAATCTTTTCCAAAATTGTCCTATTTTTATCCTGTTTTCTTTCCATGTATATTATAGAATAAACTTGTCTATATCAACAAAACTTTCCATTGGGATTTTTATAATTATTGTGGTAAACATGTGTGTGTGTGTGTGTGTGTGTGTGTGTGTGTGTGTGTGTGAGAGAGAGAGAGAGAGAGAGAGAGAGAGAGGGAGAGTGTGTGAGTGTGTGTGTGTGTAAGTTTTGGAAGATGTAGTGTATTGATTCTTCTAATCTGTGGTATGTCTGTTTAAACATTTAGGACTACTTTGACTAATTTTATCAACATTATATAGTTTATAACATATATGTTCTACATACACAATGTTTTGTTAGATTTATACTTTTCATTTTTTAAAAAAGAAGTGATTATAAATGATCCTGTGTTGTTGCTTTTTTTTCCTCTTTTTTCCTTGTTTTTGGTGCTGAAGGTTGGACCCAGGGTCTTATTCATGGTAAACAAGCACTCTACCATTGAGGTATCCACCCAGCCGCAATGTATATTTTTTTTATTGTCTATGCTAACATTTATTGCTAGACTAGAGAATAAATAGTCTGAAAGTAAGTAGATTTTTTTCAATTTATCTTGTATCTTGTGACCACCATGTTCTCGGAATTATTTTGCAATTATTTGTGGATTTTCAGCATAAATAATCATGTCATCTGAAAATAAGACAGTGTTTTTCTTTTCTTTTGTCTTTATCCTCTTCTTCTGAACTGTATGTTTCTTATATCTGTTTCCTCCTTTGTCACATGACTAGGACTTCCAAGACAGTGTCGGAAGTGATTGTCTTTGTTTTACTTCCAATTTTATGAGTCTTTCAGAAGTCACTGTAACCTATTTATGCAGTTTTTTCAGATTCAACAAGTTCAACTATATTCTTGTCTTCTGAGTTGTTAAAATGAATGTGTATTCTTTCCTGCATTGATGCAGCATTGTTTTCAGCTTTAGCCTTTCTATATGGTGGGTTATATTTGTTAATTTCAAGTATGTCTTGCATGTACAAATCAGTTCTACCTCCTCACACTAAGCCCCACTTAGTTACCTGGCTCTTTGGGTTACTGAATTGCATTTAAGTCCGTAATCCACTTTAATATTTTTTAAGGTTTTGTGTATATGAGAACAGTCCTGGAAAACTTTCCTTTTACAGCATATTCAGGACTTGTGTTTCCATACTGTCTTTTCATTATGTGTTAGTAATCTAAGAGTAATTTTTCATATCTGTGTCATGGGCATTTTCAGCTAAAGCTCCCAAACCTCTTCATAAATATTTATTATGTGCACTACTCAGCATGAAAGGGCAGAGCTAAAGAACTCAAATCATAGAGATTCCAACACATACTTGTATTGTGTTCTCTTTTCTGTAATCCTCTCGCATACCTTTCTTCTTTTCTGTTATACAAAGTTATTTTTACATTATACCTAGTAAAATGAAATGTACTCATTGAATGAAAAAATGCCAATACATTTTTGCTGAGTTCCCATATGTTTACACTGTGCCAGGTACTGGTGGCCACTCTGAACCTAGTAGCCTCAAGAGACTCAAAGCTTAAAGTAAATAAGAACATACAAACAATTGAAATGTAGATTTGGAGAAAGAAATTCCCAAGTCCAAGGTATTAAAAGTTTAGATATCCTAGGTTTTCTGTTTTTCCATATGAAGTTGAGTATTATTCTTTCAAGGTTTGTGAAGAATTGCATTAGGATTTCGATGGGGATTGCATTGAATCTGTAGATTGCTTTTGGTAAGATTGCCATTTTTATTATGTTGGTTCTACCTATCCATGAGCATGGGAGATCTTTCCATTTTCTGATCTTCTTCAATTTCTTTCTTCAAGGACTTAAAGTTCTTGTATGAAAGTTTTCAGGCTAGGAAACAAGGAGGACCCTAAGATGGATATACTGATCCCTTGGGAAAGGGAAACAGAGGAGATCCCAATGAGTAAATTGGGGATGGGGGAAAACAATAGAGGGTAGGGGATGGGGGATGAGAACATAAGGGACTGGATGGTTGAGCTGGGGGAGGGATGAAGTGGGAGAGCAGTGAACGAGATATCTTGATAGAGGGAGACACTATGGGATAAAGGAGAATCCTGGTGTTAGGGAGATTCCCAGGAATCCACAAGGATGACCCCAGATTAGACTACTAGCAATAGTGGTGAGGGTACTTGAACTGGCCTACCCTGGTAATCAGATTGGTGAATACCCTAACTGTCATCATAGAGCCTTCATCCAGTAACTGATGGAAGCAGATGTAGAGATCCATACCATGCGCTAAGACAAGCTCCAGGAATCCAGTCAAAGGGAGGAAAGAGGGATTACATGAGCGGGGGTGGGGGTGAGGGTGTCACAATCATGATAGGGAAATCTACAGAGACAACTGAACCAAGCTCAAAGGAACTTTAGACCACCAGCTGTGGAACCTGCATGGGACTGAACCCTCTGCATACAGGAGACAGTTGTGTAGCTGGGTCAGTTTGAGGGGCTCCTGGCAGTGTGATCAGGATCTATCCCTGGTGCATGAGCTAGATTTCTGGATCCTGTTACCTATGGTCAGATACCTTGCTCACCCCTGATAAAGTGGGGAGAGGCTTGGTCCTGCCTCAACTGAATGTACCAGGCTTAGCTGTCTCCCCATGGGAGAACTTACCTTGTTGGAGGAGGGGAGGAGGGGTAGGGGTTAGCGGGAAAGGAATGAGAGGGGGATCTGTGGTTGGTATGTAAAATGAATTAAAATATTTTTTAAAAAGGAACACAAAAAGAAATAATAGAGTAATAGCTTTTTCACTGAAAAAAAGCTATATCTTTAGCATCAAGAACAGTGGTTCTCAACCTGGGCTTGAATTACCCTTTCACAGGGGTCACATATCAAATATCCTGCATATCAGAGATTTATATTATGATTCATAACAGTAGCAAAATTACATTTAAGAATAATTTTATGGTTGGAGGTCACTACAACATGAGGAACTGTATTAAAGGGCTGCAGCTTTTGGAATGTTGAGAACTACTGTTCTAGAATATTGCCTGGAACATAATAAATACTAAATAAGTATTTGTTGTGTGGATAGATGTAAGAATACCAAGAAACAGAAGACAGCAATTATGATAGAAGAGGGATATGAGCTAGAGACAGCATTGCCTGCTGTGTCATGAATACACCTGCATTTTGTAAGCAGCCATTTTTTGGCTTGTACTACTTCCTTGGAAGGAGAACCTGGCGGTGTATAATATAAAGTGTACAGATACTATGGTACATTGAAAAGTAGGTTTAATAGGTCAGCTGCTCCTTGAGTTAAGTATTCCCTTCAGTGCTTGTCTCTCTGGAAAGGGCTGTCCCTAAATCATTGATGTTCAGGTGCAAGTACAAACAAATACACAGAAACATCTCAAGAAGAGGAAAATTATGTTTGATATAGGTACTTTAAGAGCTTCCCAGGTTCTCCCAAGGAAGTAGTGTAGGCCAATAAACGGCTGCTTACAGAATGCTGGTGTATTCATGCACACACACACACACACACACGCACACACACACACACACACTGTGTATATATAGCTGTACACAGCACCTACTGGGTACATATATACAAGTATACAGAGTTTCACAAACAATGGCCAGGACAAGATTTTATGTGACTATAATTAAATGCCTTTTATTTTTATTTTTCCTCAATTTTATTATATATAGTAATACCTCAATTTTAATTTAATCTAAGGCTTATCAGACCTCATGTATAGTCCCCTTGACCAATTAAGTGCCATAAGGACTTTATGCTAGAAAGCAGTCAAGTAATGAACATATTTATTGATTGCTATTTATGTGCCAAGCAGTATTCTAAATACTGTGACTATAGCATGGGAGTAAGGAGGTGCATTGGTTACTTTTCTGTTGCCGATTAAAAACAAACAAACAAACACCTTGTCCAAGGCAGTTATAGAAGAGTTTGTTTGGGCTTAATGATTCAAGAGGGGTAAAAGTCCATCCTGGGGGGGAAACATGCAGCAAGTGACAGGCGTGGTAGCAGGAGCAGACAACTGAATGCTTACCTCTTTAAACACAAAGCAGAGAGAACAAACTGGGGTTGGGGCAAAGCTGTAATCTCTCAGAGCCCACCCCCAGTGACACACTTCCCCCAGCAAAGGTACACCTCCTAAACCCCCCAGACAGCACCACTAACTAGGGACCAAGTGTTAAAATTTCTGAGCCTATGGGGGACACTTCTCATTCAAAACCTCACAGAAGGGAAAACAAAGGAGAATAAACGGGTCCCTGTGCTGGCGGTGTTTCCATTCCAGGAAGTGAGTGCAGACAGTCAATAGAAATGGTGTGAGGTGCTGATAAGACCAATGACACCAGTGAAACCAGTCCAGGAGAAAGAAGAATGTGAGTGCTTGCTACGAGAGGGGGTGGTGGTCGGGAGCAGCTTCTCAACAATGTGACATGTGAATACACACTTGAATAAAGAATAAGGAATGGGAACACTGGGAGAAGGCACATGTGTCCAGAAAGAACAACTAAAATTAAGAGCCTGAGGCAGGTATGTGCCTGGAAGTTTAAGTTCAGTGTGGCAACAAAATGGACAAGATTGATGTGAGATAATGAAACAAGACAGGAGGTTCAGGCATACCAGGCTACGTTTGTGAATAAGGAAAAGAGAACACCAGCCCTCAGTCCAATCCTCAGTACCATGAAGAGGGAAAAACAAGAGGGAAAAGCAGCTTAATTTGGATCACCGTTTAGAGGTTTCAGTTGGTCCTGTTGTTTTAAGCTATAGTAAAGAAGTACCTTATGACAGAAGAGACACATGTTAAAGCAAGCTGCTTATCTTTGGCCAGGGAGCAAACAGAGAAAAGAAGAGAGTCCTATAATCCCTTCAAAGCCACGTCACCAATGACCTAAGGTCTCTCTCTTGGCTTTATTTCTTAAGAATTCTACAACCTCCCAAATAGCATCACAACCTAAGACCAAAGCTTTGGAATTATCCAACACCCAAATTGTAACTTAGGCTAAGGGGCCATAAAAAAGGAAATTGGTTTTTACTCTGAGTAGACAATGATTTCATGCAGAGAAGTACAGCCTACCTTGATTTACATCCTGTCCTGCTTTCTGACCTCACTTTAGTGAATAGATTGTTGAATGGAATCATGAAGGGTATAAAAATCAATGCAATTATGGGATAGTGAGATGGTGTATTTGCTGCCAAGCCCAGTGACCTGAGGCCAATTCTTAATAGGCACATAGTAGAAGGGGAAAATTGACCCCAGCAAGTTGTTCTCAGACACACACACACACACACACACACACACACACACACACACACACACACACTGTAAACATGCACACAGTTCATACATACAGACACATAAACACTCAATGAAATTAGAGAACACCAGGGAAGATAAGGAACAGATATTTTAACTCTTTCGCTGACAGAATTTGCCGATACTGAATATGAGAGTAGTTGCCTTTGACATAGGAAAGATGTTGTAGCTATAATTAAGACAGGAAAGATTGTAGGAAAAAAAATGAGTCTGGGGGATATTAGAAGGCCAAATTTTAGAGGTAGGTAAGAGTTGAGACAGAGTCTCATCTTGTATACTAGGCTGGCCTGGTAGCCACTGTGCCAAAGTAGCAACAATCCTGTCTTAGCCAAAGGCTGAGATGACAGATGTGAGCCACTATGCCTGGCTAGAAGTTCCATTTTTAGCATACTCGTTTTGATATGCTTAATAATGGAGAGTTGGGTAGAGGACTCAGGTTCCTCAGGTAGGGTTAGGCTGGGGGCTGACATTTGGAAATTGCAGCAAGTAGATGGCTTTGATCCAAAGGTGGGTATAGAAACAGTCCATCTGAGAACTGAGCATTGGAACATTCTAGAGCTTAGAGAATAGGAGAAAAACAAACAGCAATGGCATCTGGAAAAGCAATACCAAGTGGGAAATTGAGAGTGGATGCCAAAGCCTATCAAGAAAGTATGTCAGTGAAGGTGACACAATGAAGGTGTGTCAATAATAGACCACTGTAAAATGTTCCTGAGAGATCACAGTAAGGCCCAAAAACTAGTTAATAGCACTGGAGTCTTCACAGCCTTTGATACAGTATCCCAGAAGTAGTGGGGAGCAGCCTGATGAAAGTACCCTTATATGGGAGGAATCAAAACCAATAAGCACAGTGCTATAGAAACTGCTTGAAGCCTAACTGAAGAGGAATTGAAAAGCTGAGACCTAGTCAAAGATGAAGGTGGAATCATGACACCTTTTAACTTTTTCCTGAGATGGTGGAAATGATTCTCACGGGGAAGGATGAAACCACTACTCTGGAGAGGGCACAGTTGTTGAAGCAATGTTCCAGGTGGGTGAAAGGGTAGGTGCCTAGGGAAGAAGTCTGCTATAAATTATTAGGAGAGCTGCTTGTACTCTCCAGTACCAGAGAATGTGGCTGTGGAAGCAGGTGCATTGGTAAATGTGGCACCGGATTTTTTTGAGTATTTCCTCATGAAGTTTTGGGGATTTAAAGAGAGAAGATCAGAGATTGTTGACAAAGAGCACAAGAAAGTCCTGGACTAGGTCAATAAGATGGTTGGGCGTTGTGAGTGGCCTGTGTGAAGAAGGCCCAGGAAAGGCAATCTGCAGCTAGCTATTCTACTTTCCCTCTACCTTGCCTAGCTATTATCACATGAGGACAGGTAGAGTAGGCAGAACTCTAGACTTTAAACAAGAGAAATGGAAAAAAGAAGCAAAGAAATTATAAGGAGGGATGAAGAGTGTTGATTACTGAAGAGATTGAGGACAAGGATAAAAGGTGAGTGCAAAGTATTGGTAGAATTAATATAGCTCCCTGAAGGTTGAAGGAATTGTGATGATGATAATAACAATAAGTTATTGACATTTATAGTACTCTGGTTCATTTGCATTGAAAACTCCTCTCATAAATAGGGTAGATGGTGATAGTGATGGTTATGATTCTTGTTCCGCGAATAAGGGAAGAGCCAAAGAAATAAGTAACTTAGTTGAAAAATCATGCAGTGAGTCTGTAGTATAGAGCTCAGACTCAACCCAAAGCTCTGTAACTGTATTTAGTTTTTGGTTGTTTAGGGGTTTATTTTTTTATCACTGTGTATCAAGTCTGCTCAGAGTTTATTCAGTCATGTTGAAGAGATAGTGTAGAATACAGCATAAGAGCATATATAGTCAAGTTTTAAATTCTATACTATGGGATAATATAAGACACTTTTTCATTCAGTAATATAGATGGAATGCTTGACATGAGCAATTAACTACCACCAGTCTTAGGAAAAATATGTCAGTAAATAGGACTGAAGAGGGGGGAGGGGGAGGCCCTAAAGGTACATACTCAGAGAATTCCTACAAAGATTTCTCCAGCAGTGATTTTTCAATGAAAGAGGCATATTGTAGGAATTTAAGGAAATTTATTTTTCTGCTACATTTGGTATAACATTGTTGCTTCAACTCACAGTGCCTTAATCTGTAAGCTAGGGTTTTTATGGCTTTGCAAGTACTCCCTAGCCTGACGTATGAGTATGTATCTAGTCTAAAGGAGTAGTCGCACTGCTCCTGTACTAACATGTTCTAAACCCATCTTCCATTACTGAGCTGAAAGGGAAATGTAGGCCATGAGTACCTGAAGGGTCCAGCAATCCCTAGGTTAATAGTGAGTCCAGGGGGCACCAACTGAGATTTCCCAGCTCTTGTGTCCCAGAATATAGAACTGGACAAGGGACACAAAGATAGTGATAGAAATAGAGACCGTGTATTAAGAAAAGAAAGGCACACTGAGAATGAAGTGGGCTTGAGAGCTGGCACAGGTCCCAGGCCCTCTGGCCTTGACAGTCTAGATTCTTTATAGGTAACATAACACTCTCCTTCTTCCTCATTCAGAGAGCTTGAGGTTTGGGCATTTGGTTTTTGGTTTTTTGTTTTTCTTGTTTGGAAATGCTCTTGTTTTGTTACATGTAGCCAATGGCCAGAGGTTCCTAGTCTTCTTTTGCCAACTGCCTTCTTTAATATAGTAATCTTAATTATTTAATTACATATTTATTTGCTGGAGCACAAATACCATGATGCATATGTGGAGATCAAATGATAACTTGTGGGTTTTAGGGATTGAACTCAGATCATTAGGCATGGTGGCAGGTACCTTTATCTACTGAGCAATCTGGTGGGTCCCTCACATGATGATCTTGGAGCCTTTCTCTCCAGGTCCTACCCTCCTGTCATACCCATCCTCAATCGATGATATATGAGGACCTGCTAAAAGCTTTAAGGTAGCTAATAGCATTTTCTCCTTCTTTCTGTGTCTCTGGTGATTTAGGCCTGGAAGAAACGATGGTTTATATTGCGGAGTGGCCGGATGAGTGGCGACCCAGATGTTCTGGAATACTACAAGAACGAGCACTCCAAGAAACCCCTGCGGATCATCAACCTGAACTTGTGTGAGCAGGTGGATGCAGGCCTGACCTTCAACAAGAAAGAGCTGCAGGACAGTTTTGTGTTTGATATCAAGACCAGTGAGCGCACTTTTTACCTGGTGGCTGAGACAGAGGCCGACATGAATAAGTGGGTCCAGAGCATCTGCCAGATCTGCGGCTTCAATCAGGCTGAGGAGAGCACAGGTATTGAGAACAAGTACAGCTCTTTCCCAGAGGACTCTACCGAGACCACAGGTTCTTTTAGCTAGGAAAGCTGGCCTTAGTTAAGATTTCTTTTTTGGCACAAGTGATTGGCAGATGGAGAGAGTATAACAGAGTTGGCCTGGTATAGAGGGACCTCCTGGTTCTAATGCTGCTCAAATGGAGAATCAAGAAAGGTTAGGGTCACGATGATGCTAATGATGTTTCAGGTACCTTGATGCTTCCCACTCACAACCATTTCTCCCGCTCCCTGTTTAACACACTGTACCTTGCCACCTATCAGCCAAGCCATAGGAAAGATCTCCTTTGGATCACACCTCTGATCCATTTCTATCTGTTCTGCTCCATCTATTTCAGACCATCTTACAGTTTATTTGCTTGTTTCTTAGGCATCCTTGTGGTTATTGATACATAGTCTTGTGTTCCTTTATATCAGCATGAGGACAGATAAAAGAATGAAATGCTGAATTTATTTGATAGCCCTTTGTTAAAAAGTACCTCAACTTGTGTATCTATGTTTTATGTATGGGAGGAGTGTGAATACACATCCATGCACATTTAGCAGCCAAAGGAGCTTTGGGTATCTTCTTCTGTCATCCTCTGCTTTATTCATTGATACGTAAATATCTTTTCTTCTTAAAAAATCTTCCCACTAGTTTCAGAACTTGCTAGTATCTTATATTTGTAAGTCATAACTGCGACTTTGTAATTACAGAAGTTTTATGACCACTATAACAACATCCCTAAGCACAGTCTCTGTTTTTGTAGTTTTAAAAAATTATTATTAAGAGATTTTCTATTCATCTTACACACCAACCACAGAGTCCCCTCTCCTCCCTTCTCCCACTTCCTAGCATTCCCCTCAACCCATCCCCCATTTCCACTTCCTCCAAGGCAAAGTCTCCCATGGGGAGTCAGCAGAGCCTGGCACATTCAGTTGAGGCAGGTCCAAGCCCCTCCACGATGCACCAAGGCTGCACAAAGCATCCCACCATAGGCACTAGGCTCCAAAAAGCTGGCTCATGCATCAGGGACAGTCCTGATCCCACTGCCTGGGGGCCCCCTAAACAGTTCAAGCTAAACAACTGTCTTGCCTATCCAGAGAGCCTAGTCCAGTACCGGGTGGGGGCTCCTCAGTTATTGGTCCACAGTTCATGCACTTCCACTAGTTTGGCTGATTGTCTCTGTATATTTGCCCATCATGATCTTGATGTTCCTTGCTCATAGAATCCCTCCTCTCTCTCATTAGTTGAACTCCTGGAGTTCTGCCTGGGGCCTGGCTGTGGATCTCTGCATTTGCTTCCATCAGTCGCTGGATGAGGGCTCTATGATGACAGTTAGGGTATTCAGCCATCTGATCACCAGAGTAGGCCACTAACCTTCCCACTAATTTCAGAACTTGCTAGTATCTCATATTTGCAAGTCATAACTGTGATTTTTTTATTACAAAAGTTTTATGACCACTACAACAACATCCTTAAGCACAGTCTCTTAATAAAACGTAGCAAGTATCTTCATGCATGTAATATTTTTAGCATTAAAAGGTGTGGTTGCCTCAGTAGCAAAATAGAAAAGGAGATTGACCCAAATCACCTTGAATGACTTACAAATGACTTACTTAGGAAAGTAGGACAGAATGCATTTCTTGTCAGAAGCAGTGTGTTGGGCTCACAAGAAAGAGCCTCAGGTAAGGATCTGCTGCACAAGCCTGACAGCCTGGGCTCTGTCTCGTAGACTCACAGGAAGAAAGAACTAGCTCACAGGAATGTCCTCTGACCTCAAACTCACTGTGACATTTATAACAACAGTAATTATTAGTTGGTTATCATTTTGTGGTGTTGGAAACTACACACAAGGCTTTTGTGTCTAGGGCAGAACTACTACTCAGCTGTAGCCCCAGCCCTTATCATTTTTTTCTACAACGTAAGTGTAATTTACACAGATCTAGAAATAATTCTTATTCTTCATGTTAAATTCTGTCATGCAAAATGATAACTTAATTCTTTAAGTAAATGATACACAGGTAATAATTCAAGTTTATAACTCATAAATCACCGAAAGACAATTTTATTCCTTCATGTACTATAACTGATTCAAGAAGATATGAGGTTATGTTTACATCACTGAGCTGTCTAGTAATGAGCATTTTACTAGTTTATTTTATAGTTCCAAACCATTACCATGTAACTTGAAATGTTAACAATTAAAATGTCTAAATATTCTAAATAGCAAACACCTGTTAGCAGTGTATGCTAAAACATGCGTGGTTATCAAAAACAGTGACTGTTCAAACCAAATAATTAAATGTAAAATATCATACCAGGTCCTCTCAGAGAAACATAGAAATAATGCTGAAGGTCTCGCTGTTGTTGGTGTTAATTTATAATTTGGAAGAATGAAATAAAAGCCAGAAGTCAGAAATGTATGACTAGATAGTTACAGTACAGTTCAATTAGTGAGGTCCTTGCTCAGAAAACTGGAAAACAGCTCACAGCCAAGGCTCTGGGACGATGAGAAGATGGTTCAGTCAGTAAAGTATTTGCTTCATAAGCATGAGGACCTGAGTTCAATGCACCCACGTAAGAACCTGATGTAGCAGCAGTGTTGCAAAGAGGGAAAGGGAGATCCTGAAGCTTGCTAGCTAACCAGCCTATCCAAATCAGTGAGAGGCCTTGTCTCAAAAAAAAAAATCAGGTAGAGGATGACTAAAGAAGACACCTAACGGCAACCTCTGGTCTCCACATGTATAATATGCACACCCATTTGGCATGTGCACACACACACACACACACACACACACACACACACACACACACACACATTTGGGCATGGTGGGTCATGAGTTTAATCTGAGCACTCAAGAAATTAAGGCAGGAGGATTGCATGAGTTTGAGGCCAGCCTGAGTAACAAGAGTTAGACCTGTCTCAAAAATCAAAAAGGCCAGGGACAAAGCTCAGTGAGTCAATCCTGATGATCTGAGTTCAATCCCCAGAACCCAAGCTGGATATGACAGTGAGCATCTATAGGAAATGGGACCCAGAGATAAGAGAGTCATTTGGAAGCTAACAGCTAGCTAGGCTAGCATATGAATCTATGAAATAGCAGAGTGAGGGGAGGGGAATTCACACACATACACATGCACTCTCAAAACAAGTTTTGCCTCAAGAAACAATCCCTATACCTAAGGCTCAGGGAACATCACAGAAGAGGTGGGATAGAAAGATTGAAAGAGCCAGAAACCAGAACATCTACTTCAAGATAGTGTCTTCTCTATATGTCAGGAAAGCTGCAGCCATGAAATTTCAACAATATGGTCACCTAAATAAGACCTACATAGTGATAGCACATGGTTGACATGCCAGCCTGGATGGTGGAAACCTCACAAGGCCCCAACCCTAAATGAGAACTATAGGTAAATAATGACCACAGCAAACAGAAGAACCAGTCTTCCCCAGGGATGAGCTCCCTAGTTGGATATCTAATATAAAGTGGTCAGCTCTAAAAATATACACATATGAGTAACACTAAATAGACTCAGCAACTTGTATTTTTATTTATACACACACCTGTAACAATAATTAAAGAAAAAGGGGGTTATAAATTTGAGAGAAGGGGTAGAGAGTGACATGGGAAGAGTTGGAGGAAGAAAGGGGGAAAATTATATATCTACTGGGGCTGGGCACCCCCAGTCATTTGTTCTCTTCACTTTGAAAAGTTGTAGCTTTCTACAGTGGTCTCTGTTTACTACAAAAAAGTTCTTTAAGTGAGCACTATACTTATCTGTGGGTAAAAGGATAAGTACTTAGAATGCAGTTAAAATTATGCTAGTTTGGCTGGCAATGGCAGTGCACACCTTTAATCCCAGCACTCGGGAGGCAGAGGCAGGCAGATCTATGTGAGTTCAAGGCCAGCCTGGTCTAGAAAGTGAGTTCCAGGACAGCCAGGGCTACACAGAGAAACCCTGTCTCAAACAAGCATGCACACACACACACACACACACACACACACACACACACACACACACTAGTTTGGAAAAGTGGCAGCATTAAATTCTATGGGTTCTGTGGCCTCACCAGCATTTGTAGTTGGCTAGGTTCACAGTACCAAGCATGAATTCCTTCTTAGTGCGTGGGCTTCATGTCCAGTTAGACAGCTATTAATTGCCCTCAAGATATAAATGCCACTATTGAACCTTTGAGAATACCATACCTGTCATATCTGGGTAGGACTGTGGTCTTAGCTAGGGTTTCTGTTCCTGTGAAGAGACACCATGACCATGGCAACTCTTTTTTTTCTCCTTTAAATAAATAAATTTATTTATTTATTTATTTTACATCCCGGCTGCAGTTTCCCCTCCCTCCTCTCCTTCTTGTCCCTCCCCTCCCTCTGTTCCAAACCCCCAAAGTACTCCTCCATTTCTGCTTAGGAGAGGGCAGGTCTCCCATGAGTATCAACAAAACATGGCATAGCAAGTGGCAGGAAGACTAAGCACCTCCCTTTGTATTAAGGCTGGGCAAGGAGACCCAGCATGAAGACTTGGGTCCCAAAAGCCTGTAAAAGAGTGGAAGACAGCCCCTGTCCTGCTGTTAGGAGTCCCACAAGAAGACCAACCTACACAACTATCATACATATGCAGAATGCCTGGGTCAGTCCCATGCAGGCTCTCTGGTCATCTGTTCTGTCTCTGTGAGCCCCTAAGAGCCCAGGTTAATTGATTCTGTGAGTTTTCTTGTGATGTCCTTGACCCCTCTGGTTCCTACACTCCTTCCTCCCCATCTTCTGCAGTATTTCCCAAATTCTGCCTGCTGTTTGGCTGTGTGTCTGCATCATTCATCAGTTGGTGTACGAAGCCTCTCTGATGACAATTAGGTTAGGCACCAATCTAGTCACAAGAGATGGCCAGTTCAGGCTACATATCCACTGTTGCTAGGAGTCCAGCTGGGGTCATCCTTATAGATTCCTGGGAAAGTCCCTTGAGCCAGATTTTTTACCTGACCACTAAATATTCCCCCTTTCCAGTAGTCTCTTTCAGTACTCTTCCCCTCCATCCCCCCACAATCTGATTGCTCATGTTCCCCATCTGCCCTCAGGCCACTCAGGAAATCTCTTCTCTTTCCCCTTCCCAGGGAGATCTAGGTGTGTCCCCCTCACCATGAACCTTCTTTATTACCTAGCCTCTATGGTTCTGTGGATTGTAGCATGGTTATCCTTTATTTTATAGCTAATATCCACTTATGAGTGAGTACATACCATGTTTGTCTTTCTCATTCTTGGTTATCTCACTCAGGACTTTTTTTCTAATTCTATCCATTTACCTTCAGATTTCCTGGTGTCCTCATTGTAAACAGCTGAGTAATACTCCACTGTGTAAATGTACCACATTTTCTTTATCCATTCCTTGGTTAAGGGACATCTAGATTGTTTCCAGGTTCTGGCTATTATGAATATTGCTGCTATGAACATAGTTGAGCAAGTGTCATTGTGGTATTTTGGGTATATGCCCAAGAGCATTATAACTGGGTCTTCTCGTAGGTTGATTCCCAGTTTTCTGAGAAACCGACACACTGACTTCCAAAGTGGCTGTACAAGTTTGCACTCCCACCAGCAATGGAGGAGTGCTTCCCTTGGTCCACATCCTCTCCAACATGAGCTGATGTTTGTGTTACTGATCTTAGCCATTCTGACATATGTAAAATGGAATCTCAGAGTCGTTTTGATTTGCATTTCCCTGATGGCTAAGGGCATTAAACATTTCCTTAAGTGTTTCTCAGCCATTTGAGATTCTTCTGTTGAGAATTCTCTGTTTAGGATCTGTAACCTATTTTTAAATTAGATTATTTCGTTTGTTGATATCTAGTTTCTTGAGTTCTTTATATATTTTGGGAATCAGCCCTCTGTCATATGTGGGGTTGTTGAAGATCTATTCCCATTCTTTAGACTGGTGTTTAGTCCTATTGACAGTGTCCTTTGCCTCACAGAAACTTTTCAATTTCATGTGGTCGCATTTATTATCAGTCTTAGTTCCTGTGCTATTGGTGTTCTGTTCAGGAAGTTGTCTTCTGTGCCAATGTGTTCAAGATTATTTCCCACTTTCTCTTCTATCAGGCTCAGTGTATCTGGATTTATATTGAGGTCTTCGATCCACTTGGCCATGAGCTTTGTACAGGGAGATAGATATGGATCTACTTGCATTCTTCTACATGTAGACATCCAGTTATACCAGCACCATTTGTTGAACATGCTTTCTTCTTTCTATTGTATAATTTTATTTTTTGTTGAAAATCAGGTGTCCATAGGTGTGTGGATTTATGTCTGGGTCTTTGATTCAGTTCCATTGATTCACTTGTCTGTTTTTATGCCAATACCAAACTGTTTTTATTTCTATAGCTCTGTAGTACAGCTTTAAATCAGGGATAGTGATATATCCAGAAGTTCTTTCATTTTACAGGTTTATTTTAGATATCTTGCATACTTTTTTGTTTGTTTTTCCATATGAAGTTGAGTATTATTCTTTCAAGGTCTATAAAGAATTGTATTAGGATTTTAATGAGGGATGTATTGAATCTGGAGATTGCTTTTGGTAAAATGGCCATTTTTACTATGTTAATCCTGCCTGTCCATGAGCATGGGAGATCTTTCCATCTTCTGACGTCTTCTTCAATTTCTTTCTTCAAAGACTTGAAGTTCTTGTCATACAAGTCTTTTACTTCCCTGGTTAGAGTTACCCCAAGATATTTATATTATTTGAAGCTATTGTAAATGATGTCGATTCCCTGATTTCTTTCTCAGCCCATTTATCATTTGTATATGATTAACTCGAGAAAGCTCTCCTATATACAAACCATGACAAATCTTATAAAGGAAAAACATTTAATTGAGGTGGCAGCTTAAGTTTCAGAGGTTTAGTCCATTATCATGGCAGGGAGCATGGCAGCGTACAGGCAGACATAGTGCTGGCTACATCTTGATCAGAAGGCAACAGGAAATGGTCTCAGAAAATGGTCATTATTTGAGCATAAGAAACCTCATAGCCTGCCACCACTGTGGCACACTTCCTCCAACAAGACCACACCTACTCCAACCACACCTCCCAATAGTGCCACCCTGTGAGCTTATGGAGGTCAGTTGCATTCAAACTGCTACAACTGTTAATTGTTTCCCCCTTGGCAGCTTGCATAGCACCTTCTGGCACTATAAAAGCTAGTCCTTGGGCAGGAGGCTGCCAGGTCTTCTCTGGCTCAATGCTAAGTCCTGTGTCTAAAGTATGTAGAGTCTTCAGAAATTTAAATTCTGGGAGGTAACCAAGGGCAATGGCAGTAGCCTATGTTGTTTGATGAGTTTCTTGGACTCCCCTGTACAGCAACTCAAAACAAGGTTTCTTATGCTCAGTACTGAGGTCTTTATTAAATAGGCTATGGTTCTTGAGGGAATGCAGTATCACCCTAAGTGTTATAACTTTATTTAATGCATACACATATGAACATATATATTATATGTAATTTTAGGTAAACATAAAATAATATGATTTTCAGGACTTGAGAGATAACTCAGTAGTTAAGAGCACTGATTGCTCTTCCAGAGAACTTGGATTTCATTTCAAGCACCCACATGGCCATTAACCAGCAGTCTAACTCAAGACCCTCTTCTGATCTCCATAGACATTGCATGTTGCAGAGGCATACATTTAGACAAAACACCCATACAGTACTGAGATGATAGACATGGATCACTGAACCCAGCTTTTTAAATGGGTGCAGTCAACCCAAACTCAGGTCCTCATACTCATACTTGCAAAACAAACACTTTACTGAATGGGCCATCTCACTAGTCCTGTTTTCTTTCACTCTTACTGTACAGAAGCATTTTAGTTATTACATTTGAAGTAAAAGTAAAGTCACAGTCTTCTGTCTGTGAACAGCTAGTCCACAGTATCAGTTACTGAGGAAGCTGTCCTTTCTCTAGTATATGTTGTTGGTGCCATTGCTGCCAATTAGGTGGATAAAGATATGGGTTTGGGTTCTGGGATCTCTAGTCTATTCCTTAGGTCTGTGCATCTGTTTTTATGCCAGTATCATGTTGTTTTGGTTATTATGGCTCTGTAGTATGACTAGTATTGTGATGTCTCCATTTGTTCTTTTACCAAGATGGCTTTGAGTATTTTAGGTTCTTTCTAGTTCTGTAAAGAATGCCTTTGGTATTTTTATGGGAATTTCACTGGATCTACAAATTTTTTTAGGTAGTATGAATATTTTAACTTTTAATTTATCTAAGCTTTGAATATGTGATCATGTATTTGTATTTTTGTGTGTCCTCATTAATTTCTTCTTTGGTGTTCTTTAAATTTTCATTTAAGATGTCCTATGCTTTTTTTAAATTTTTAGAGTCTTTGGAGCTGTTTTGTAGGATTAATAGTGATGATGAATGAGATTGCTTTTATACTTTTGGGGTGACCTTAATTCATAATAACATGTTAGATATTTTACAAATAACTAGAAAGAGGGATAATTAAAGTTTCCTAACATAAAGGAATGATAAATAGATGGAACTATTAATTATCCCAATTTTATCAGTAAGTAAGGAATGAGAATGAGCAATGTTTAGAGGGTGACAGATAAGTGATTATTTTGTCAGAGTTAAGTGTTTCTTTATTATTAATAATAATAATTAATTCCCTCAACAGCAGGCTTAATGATCCAAGACTGTAATCCTAGCCCCTGGGAGGCAGAGGTAGGAAGACTGATTTAAAGGCCAGCTTGGGCTGTATAGGGAATTCATGTTCTCATAGGCTATATAAAGCAATACTGTCTCAAAAAGAGAATAAAAATGAAAAGCAAAGTAAAAGATATATTCCCTTAAGGCTTGAGTTTTGTTTTGTTTTGTTTTTTTGAAGCAGGATCTCCAGATTGGCTTAAGTTAGCCTTGAATCCACTATTCAGCCCAGGCTGGCCAACCTCCAACTCTCAGACCTTACTGCCTCAGCTCTCAAGTGTTAGGATTAGGCAGGTGTCACCATGTTCATCTTTAGCTTCTAATCATCATCATCATCATCATCATTATTATTATTATTTTAATACAGGTACTTACTCTGTCATGATAGCTTGCCTCAGCCTTCCAAGTGCTGGCATGGCAGACATGTGCTGCCCCACCTTCATTTGGCTTCTTTTTGAAAGTAGATTATTTTTATTAGATGTCTAGTTGTTTTATTATCAGAGCAGAATCATAGTTGTCTCTGATAGAATTGAGGTTCTTTTTGTGATCTTTCTAAGAAAAACAATAGACTTCTCTTACTTCTCACAGGAGACTCTAGTATGCTCCAAGGTCAAGTTACATAGTAAGTTATATTTTAATTAAGTAGTTTTTCTTCTTAATTTAGTATTATTATAGGACTCGACACATGCCAACTTTGTGAAGTTGATTCTCTTCTTTCACCTCTCTGTGGATTCTAGGACTCATGTCATTGGGCCTGCATGACAAGCACTTTCAGCTGCTAAGCCACTTTACCAATCCTTCAGTAGTTAAGTGGATTCTATCTATAAAACCCAGGAAGTGCCCATAGATGAGAGCTGGGGGTGGAGGGGAAGCAGGAAGTTGTCATCCATTTTTGATTGAGCTTGTATCATTTAATCACTTTATTCATATTGTCTTCTTTCTTTCATCTTTTCCCTCCCTGCCTTCCTCTCTGTCTTCTCCCTCACTTTCTTTCATTTTTCCTCCCTCTATCCCTACCTTCCTGTTTCCTTCCTTCCCTATTTTCCTGTCTTTCTCTCTTGTGATCTTGCTTTATAGACCAAGCTGTCCTTGAACTTACAGTCCTGTCTGCCTCAGCCTCCCAAGTGGTAGGATTACAGTTGTGTATCACCACACCTAGCTCTGTTTTCTTTCTTTCTTTTTTTTTTTAAAGATTTATTTATTTATTATGTGTACAGTGTTCTGACTGCACGTATCCCTGCAGGCCAGAAGAGGGCACCATATCTCATTATAGATGGTTGTGAGCCACCATGTGGTTGCTGGGAATTGAACTCAGGACCTTTGGAAATGCTAGTAGTACTCTTAACCTCTGAGCCATCTCTGTAGTCCCTAACTCTGTTTTCAAATAAGGACAGGAAGTGATCTGTCCTCCCTGTGTAGTACTTTCAGATCAACATCACTTAAACATTCTTTCTGTTCACCCACTCCTGACTGAGTACAGTGAGCCACCCAACTAGCATCAGTCCATGAGACTTCCTTCATATGGCTCAGCTGTCCTGCTGGGATCTGTGTCCTGGCATCAACACCAAAGTATAGAGCACCCTGAACTGCCTCAACCTAACCTTAAGCAGCCATAAAAAGAAATAATAGCTGCCAAATATGCTCTGAATATAGAGACTTTAAATAAATCCCTACTAAAAATGAATACATTGTAGGTAGTAATAATTTCAACCCATGGTCACACAGCTAGAAAATGACACATCCAGGATTCAAGTTTCAGCTAGGTTTGACACCAAATTATAAATGATATTCTGTCTCTTTGTCCCTGAACTCCTGGAGTAGGGATATCTGGCAGAACTGAACAGTTTTTCCCCAGTTGGCATTATGTAAGAGACTGTAGGCACTGCTGACCCCTCCATGTGGGGTCCCACAGCTGGCTCAGCTTTCGCTCCTTACCACCTCAAATTGTCTGTCCATGGGCTAGAATATATGACTTCTAGGACTTCAGTCCAGTGTAGTTGGAGTTATCTCCAGTTCCGCCCAGGCCGCATCTGCTCAGATCCAAATAAACACAGAGATATTTATATTACATAGAGATTTATATGACCCATAAACTGTATGGCCATGGCAGGCTTCTTGTTATCTAGTTCTTATATCTTAAATTAACTAATTACTATAAATCTATACCTTGCCATGTGGCTTGTGGCTTACCAATATCTTGCATCTTGCTTCTCATGGCAGTGGTGGCTGGCAGCATCTCCTGACTCAGTCTTCTACCTCCCAGAATTCTCCTCTTCTCTTTACCCCACTTATACTGGCCACTAGCCAATCAGCATTTTATTTATCAACCAATCAGAGCAACAGATTCACAGCATACAGAGCCATATCCACAGCAGTCCAGTGACCAGATTCCATTGGTATGTCTGTAGGCTGCAATGAGACTCCCTGGTTCAGATCTCTACTCTGGAGCTTTGTGAGCAAGTGTTCCTTGATGCCAAGTCTTAGTCTCCTGTTCTTGCAAGTGCTTCTGCTTCTCTGTTGGTTCCTGAGGCAAACCACAGGTCTTTGGCAGCACTCCATCTGCATGATCCCCAGGACTGTGCACACTGTTCTCCATGTCTGGGTCACCTGCTTGTTGCCTGACCCTGTAGAGAGTACTCCACATGGGAGCCTCCTTCAAGCAGACACTCCTTTTCCTTTATCTGCCCCCCTCCCATAAAGGAGTGATGGGATCCACTGAACACTTCTGTTATTTACTTTCAGCTAGGAAGAGCTTCTGTAACAGATGGAGTATGCCTTTTTTTCCCTCTACAACTTTCTTGCCACCCCCAGATTCTTCTTTCTACTGCTACCCTGCAATTCCTCACATTCTCCAGCCAAAAATGTCTAGTATAAAACCTGAGGGATCAAGCCAGACCAGGAGGGAAACTGAATATTCACATAAGCTGGAGAAGGCATCAGCCTGCCAAAGACCTCCTTTTAAAAGTATTTCTGAGCTAATAGTCCAGAAAGAAAAGAACAATGCCCCAAAGATTTCAGACTGTGTATGTAGGATCCACTTTTATTTTGTGTATATATACAAAATTAAAACCCTCCCTCCCTCTAGGAATCAATATTACCTTCAAAACTAACATAAGGAAGCAGATAACTACTCTGAGCTTTGTTTACTAGTAGACTAGTCTGGATCCTCACATTGGTTGCCAGTCGTGGGCAGCTGTCCCCGACCAGATGTACCACATACAAAAAGAACCAGCTTTCAGCAGAAAGCTTTGATGAATTATTCTTGTGCTGAGGAGTCAGCCAATGTTAGGAAAGAAAGCTTTCACTGCTCTCCCCTTTGAATCCTGAAAGCTGAGGACTGCCTTCCTGTGTCCCCTTCCTCCTTCACGTACATCTCAGTTGTTGCCCACAGAACCACTATGGAATCTGGCAGGTCAGCTGTGCTGGAACCCAGGGCTTCTGTTTATTTGCTATTTGACATCAAATACATAACTTTACCTCTTAAGGTTTTATCATCTGGAAAATGGAAATGATGCATCACCGGATTGTTGGGAAGGTTACGCCAGATATAAGAAACATCAGGAAAACGTGTAGCAACAGTAGCTGCCAAGCACTGCTTCCCATATAGTGAGGACAATGATAATACATTAAAGATGTTTTTTATATCTGTAGAACAAGATAAACAGAGTTACTTAAATATCTACCATTTTTAGAGAGCATTCCTGTCAGCAAACTCTTCTATAGTCTCATTTGAGACAAAGCCAGATAGACAGGGGCAGTTGGCATTATTCCTATTGCAGGAGTGGGGACGAGGCGCTTTCAGAACACTAAATGGCCTGGCCTGAAAGCGGAGGTGCTGGGGCTGAGCTCCAGTGATTTTATGCATCCTCAGGCCATGTTTGCTAACTCCTTCTCATTTCTAAACTCTTCACAGACAGGTCTGGCATAGCTTCTTTTAAGTCACAAAACAGGCATCCAGAAAGAGGAGCAGCAGGACATTTATAAGTCACTGGGAGCTGATTACTTTGCTGGTAAAGTGCTATTATACATTGACAGTGGCCTCTGACAGCTAAATTAGCAGACTAACGTGCTGCCTCAGAGTAGCCAGAAAGCCACTATAAATGAATTTGAGCTCATGGAGTTTAGCTAACCAAAGCCCCATTCTGTAACTGGTAAAGATTTTGAAATGAAGCCAAAGCCTCTCCCATATCCTCTCCACAGAATTAGCTTTTCCCTTCTTTACTTCTTGGCAAGAGTTTTGTGGCAGTAGTTAGCCTAGTTCCATGGAATGAAATCCCCAGCATTCTAGCTACTTTTTATCTCTTCCCCACCTTTCTTCTACTACAAAATAGATGAGGTTGTCCCCAAAATGTTGTGTAAATATTTAAACCTCTAGTATTCCTTGAGTTTCCCAACTACCCAGCAGAATATTTCAAGTCTAGGATTCCATCTGGGGTCAGACAACACTCACAGGAATGCTTTGGGAAAAATATTTAGCATCCTGTAGAAGAATGTCTTCAAACTAAGGGGTCTTCAAACAGCTCGTTCTTCTCTAGAACCCCTGTTCCTGCTGGACAGCAGCAAGAGCTGTGGGAGAGCTGCTGTCCACACAGATGCCTTCTCACAACCTTGTCCTCCCCCACCACCCCATGCTGAAAGTGGGTGGGAGAGCAGAGAGTTGGGAGTGGAATAGGGTGGGGAAGGAAGACGTCTTTCCTTCCCTTATCCCTGGGAGGTCTTTTCTGCCCTGTTCCCCACCACCACCACCACCACCTTTTGGGGGGTGTTTCTCTGAGCTCAGACTCCTAGCTTCTCTTGGGACACTTCTTGGAAGCTGAGAGCCAGTGTGGGAGGTGAGAAGCAGCATCTCCCCAGACTGCAACCAGCTGTTGAGCAAAGCAAAGAGCAGGGTGGAGACTGACCCAGGCCCCAGCCCAGATGTGTAGGCTGCTGTCTCAATCACCCACCCTTTTTTCCACTCAGATAATGAGGAAAATAAACATCTGGACCAGTTTCCAGCCAGGTTGAAATCCCTGTCTTCTTTTTTTTTAAGTGTTGTTCTAAGTAGTTCTGAAGTATCACATCTCCTTTGTAAGTCTTTCACTTATTTTTTTTTGTTTACAACTGGGTCTAGTTACTCGAAGAACAAGTCTTTCATTGAAAATAAACTCCATAAATCTTCATAGAACTTACTGCATTGTCCTGGAACAGGCCCCAGCCCTGACCTTCAGAGATGTCCAGACTCTGGAGGAGGAAAAGGTGACTGGGAAAAACATGACCACTTTCTCCATTCTATGCCTTGATCCTTCTTCCTGCTCTGTCTATTTATATGAGACACTTCCCCTCACCCTCTAGCCAGGCAGCATAGAATAAGTCTAGTGTTACCTGCCAAAACCCACAGACTGAGAGGTAGGACCAGTCTGGTCCCAAATTCTCAGCCCCAGCAGCTTGGGATAGCTCCCAACTATAACTTAAAATTCCCTGCTCCCACACCTCCTTTTTGTTGTTATTCAGGGAGGACTTCTGATTCTCCATAATGAGGGAAGGCAATAATGATTGTTAAATTGCCATAGTAGATTCCAAAGTTCTATCTAACTTTAATTTTGGATGAGACATAGAACTAGATTTTTGTATTTGGTGGTAAGTGGTGTCTGTATTAAGCTGCCATCTTGGATCTTTGAAAATCTTGAGTCTGATTAAACATCTAGTTATAGATAGTTATTCTTAGGATTTGGTATTGGTGAAATTATTAAGGCAACTACACGTAGTTAAAAAGGGAGGTTTATTTTGTGGGTTAACTTACTAGTGAAGGGATAGTTAGGTTGCAGGGTCTAGAAAAGGTGTAGCACAGTCCAGTGGTGTTCTCTGGAGAACTCTGCTTGGTGTACCTCCAGCGTCCAGGGTCCAGGAACCAAGAGAGCCCACACATCCAGATTTCAGGTCTTCAGGGTCCTCTCTTGGACCTGCATTGTTCACGTGACAGTTACCAAAGCCTCAATGGCGGTTGGAACTTCCAGATCAAAGCTGGAATGGCTACCCACTACATCCCCCTTTTGTCTAAATAAGAAGGTTCTAACCTAATGCAAGACTATATACAAAGGATGGTTATCAAATATTGTCCAGGAATAATGAGGGATAATGACCTAGATAAGATGGAACTACAACCAATGCGAAGCAAGAGACACATACTAAAATCCAGAGGTCTAGAGTGTAGGTAAATGGCATGTTACAAAGATCATTATAAGAGGTGTCCTTTCCTTAAGAACTTGAATCAAATACTTGATATATTCTATCTTTCTAAGATATATATATATATATATATATATATATATACACATACATACACTAAGTTGTAACTATAACTGTTAGTCTTCAATCCCATCAAAGACCTGAGAAGGAATATAATGGTACCTGAGAAGTGGAAGATGGATGCAAGCAACTTTTAGGAATCTTGTAAGAGTAGACAGAGACAGCTGGCAGCCTGGACAGTCACCTAATGTTTCTCAGTATTGTTGGTGCATTCAAATTGGCTACAGGCCTAGAGTATCTGACAGCTATTTTCAGAAGCAGGAATTCTGAAAGAACATCTTACCCTGTCTTGGCAGAGTTCAGAAGTCACTTTTTCTTGTGTCCTGCTTGTCCAGAAGGACAGCACTTGTATTGTCAGCAGTTGAGGCAAGGGCAGTTCTTTGCCCAATAGGCCATTGTGTGCCAAGAAGACAAACTTCCAAATGGAAATGTCTTAGAAGCCCATTGTTCTCTCGGGATCAAATTGGTGCTGCCATGACTAATTGTGTCTCATGTCAACAGAATTCTAAGTTATTTAAAATGCCATATTCTCTAAGTCTATGAAGTGTTTGAAGATTACCTGTCCATTTGATCTATGTATCTGTAAATCTGGATAACCTAACTAAAGAATTGACAAGCATAGGTGACTATAAATCTATAAGTCTTATTTACAAAAATAACCTAAGGACTAAGGCTTCCTGTAAACAGTCTATAAGCAAATGTACAGTAAAGGACGATGACTTCAAAATTGTGACAATACACCAGATATTTATAACAGAGGTAGTAATTTATAGTGCGATATGCAATATGACAATAATCTTAAATATTTATATCAATATATAGAACATCATAAACAGAAGTAGAACATACATACAGTATGACAGATATAAATTTACATTTGTATCAATATACAAATATTATAAATAAGAGTAGAAATATATGTACACTATAACAAATACAGTTCTGTATTTATGTTAGTATACAAATTATCTTAAACAGGAATATAAAAATAGTTTACATTTGTACCAATGTATAAGAATCCATAACAGTGCAAATTACAATGCAAATTATCTAAAGCTGCTATTTTACTAAATTTTTTACTAGTATATACAATAATCTACCATAATATCTTATACCTATCCATTCCATTTCTTCTTTTCCCTTCTTTTTTGAGACTCATTTTCTTTTCTTAAGGAGAATACTGAGTTTAATATTTTTTCCACCCCCAACCTTATAACCATCATCCATAACCCTGAGAAATATGAAACCTTAGGGAGAAGTGGCGTCATTTTTTTAGAATTTCTTCCTGCTGCTTAAGGGGTGATGGAATCTCTGTTGGGCACTATGAGAAAGCTCAGATAGTTAAATCTCAGTTAGACTAACTGTAGTTTCCACAACAAGCCTCAGAGTAATGAGTAAGATTGTCTGAAATTCTGGCAAGAAGTGTAGTATGATGATGATTACCATGGCATCATTCTGGATTGGGTAGAGTTGTTGTTGGGGCCCCATTTTGCTTTTGGAGACTTCAGAGATTGCTATTGGAAAAACTTATTTTTTTTTTTATCAAAATGGAAAGTTTGGATTTAAAGATAACATGACATGTAAGAAGGGATTCTGAGAAATCAAGAGTAAGCATGGAGAGAACTTGAATCTTGAAGACAATGGTCCCTTTTTATTGGTTTCCTTCTGTCTCACACCGTAGGGCTCTTCTGATATGAGACTGAAGAATCTCTCAAACTTTTTTTTTTTAAATCAATATGCTTGGGTTTAGAGAAGAAGTGAGCCAACTCCATCTACAAAGCCAGCTTGGTTTATATTTGAATTGGAACCACAACTTTTCTAGGTTGACAGAGATATAGATGTTAGGCAGTGAGATTTTACCCTGTGTAGATTGGTACCAATAGATTCTTTCTTTCTTCTGTAAACTTCCGGATATCCAAGGCCTTATGATTTCTGGAAGATGGGTATTTCCATTATCCATTTTTAAATGGCCATTTCTAAAAGCACACAGATGAAAAAACAGAGGCTGTGCCTAAACTCATCAGTAGAATGGAAGCATTCAGAAGCAGTGCTTTAAAGATGCTGCTAAGTGTCAAGACGACCCAGTCCCCACCTCTGCTTTTACACTCATGCCCAGGCTGCTGAACATCACTATCGAGTTCAGTGCACACACACACACCACTCCAGCATGATATCCATACTCTTGGGGATCCCTTGTCCCCTTGGCTGAGTTCTGACCCTAGTCCTCTGTTCTAGTTAAGATCAGCTCTGAGATATTTGTCTTATTTTTCTTTGCCCTTTAACCTTTTTGCAGTCTTCAGTCTCACCTAAGATGGACCTGTCCTGTTTTTAATTTAGTTCTACTCACAGGTCAGTCTTCACAGACATTCAGTAATTGCCCACAGACTCACTGCCCACTGGAGTATGTCTGAGTTTCTAGTGGTCTGAGCACCTGAATTTCTGAAGAAAATCTGCTTCTGCTTCTCCACACATGTTTCCTCTTCATTTCGGACTCTGCAGCCCACAGCTTTAAGTGATACCTCAGTCTCTGTTCTGTTTACCCATTCAGCCTGTACCATGGAGTACCTGCTTCTTTATTCTCTCAGCCAAACTTCCTTTGTAAACCATTTCTTTGTTTGGGTTTGAGAAGCACGTACCTGAGGCTGCTCTTGAACTCAGATTGACTGCCTCAGCTTTTCAAGTGCTGGGATTATAGTCCACACTTGGCTTGGACTCTACTTCATGGCTCTGCCTCATTTTTAGCAAGATTACATACTATTAATTGAACAATGGCTAACTCTGTGCCAAATTATATCTTTTTTAATTAGGTTAATATAAAATGTGAAAATTCCATTTTTCAAATTGTGTTTCTGAATTAAGATTCAATATCAAGCCCCATGTGGCCACTAGTAGAAATAGATATTGTGATACAGTTCACTTAAATTATTTAGCTTCAGTGTTTGGCTATAACTTTGAAAATTGTTGTATACCCTACTTTGTTTTAACACTTCTAACTCATTTCTGAACATTGTTTTGAGAAATGTACTATTGGAATAGGAAAGGAGCATTAAAATTTCTAACTTCAGGACTGGAGAGGTGGCTCAACAATCAAGAGCACTTGCTATTCTTCCAGAGGACCTGGGTTCAATTCCCAAAACCCACATGGTAGCACACAACTGTCTGTGACTCCAGTTCCAGGGCATCTGATGTAATCTTCTGATCTCCATAGGCACCAGGCATGTGTGTGGTACACATACAAATATGCAGGCAACACCCATATACACATTTTTAAAAAAGAAATTCTAACGTTATTCATAGGAGTGAGACCAAAATAACTGAAATTCTAAATATTGAAACAATGGTATGTAAGTAGAATTTTTTTAAAAAAAGAAGAGAAAACCTTAATTTATTTGATATATGTACCAAGTCTTTACTGTTTTCTTATTTGCCACCTCCTCACCCCTTTTCTGGATGAGTACAATGAACATAATTCTTCATGCGTAATTGGTTAAACCCATTATCCAGAACAACTAGCCAAGACAAAAAGGAATAAATAGGATAGGATGTGAGATTTCTGGAGTAGGAGATCCTGAAAGGTCCTAAGAGAGTGCTTAGTTCTGACTCTTCAAATGAGAGCACATCCAGAGATCACAAGATGGGGGGCAGGTTTGTTCAAGATCATGCTGCTGACTAGCAAGACTAGTATGAAAAAGCAGGGGTCTTCCTTTCAGTCAGTGTTACAAATAATGTTGATTGTGACAGCATGCTACATTTTCAAATACCTGTGTGTAAGCTACACATGGTGGCACAGGAAGATCCTAGTTTTAGGCCAGCCTGTGCTATACAGGAGGACCCCATCTAAGAAACAGGAGATATTGTATATGCATATATGCAATAATATAGATTTTTTATGGTTCTGAGTATCAAACCCAAGATACTGTTGTATGCTAGGCAAGTACTCTACCTCTGAACTATATCCCCAGCCCTTAGAAAGCCTACTTCATACACAGTATCATAGAATCATATTGGTAGGTTCAGTCTTAACATGTCATTTAAGTTGGTTTACTTCTGTGCCTCAATTTTGAGCTTCATCAGTAAAATAAAAAAAAAAACTCTTTGCAAGATTATTATGAAGACTAAGAACCTCCTTAAAATGGAGTATAGATAATATTAATACACAATAATCACATATTAAATATCTGTTGTATGTATGGCTAGTACATTTCTGCTGTCTTTCTCTATGGTCTTCATATACCTTTAGTGGGTTTTTGTTGTTGCTGCTGTTCATGTGATTTTATTCTGGTTTCTTTGTTGTTTTGAAGTTATTTTGTCTTTGTTTTTGAGAGAGGGTCTTACTATGTTGCCCAGGCTGGTCTCCAAACTCCTGGGCTCAAGTAATCCTACCTCAGCATATTCCAAGAATCTAGGGCTACAAGTGCTTACCATCAGCCTAGCTCACGACAGCCCTTTGAATATCATGCTACTTTTGAAATCTATAGTAGCCTAAATAACTCTTGTCTCTCTTTTGTTCAAACTTAAGACAATTTTTGTTGTATATGATTAGTTTGTTTAACAAATAAAGACTACTAACATTCTTGATTTGAAGTGCATTATACTTGTTCAGAGACCAAGATTTTTATGTTTTAGCAGTCCTTGGGATCAAACCCAGAGCTTTCCCCATTCTAGGCAAGTGTCTCTTTAAATGCATTACTACTAACAGTGAAAACAACAAATTGCTAGGGTTTACTGTATAACAGGCAGTGTTCTAAGCATCTTCCAGATTATAATTCTTACAATTCTTAAATTAGATAATTTTTATTACTGTCACTCCCATATTACAAATAAGGAAACAGAGAGAGGCACAGAGAAGTAAAATAATTTTCTCTAGTTCACACAACTGAAAACAAAGGAGCTGAAATTCACATCCCAATTATTTGGCCCTAGAACCTGTGCTATTAATATTATTTTTTATTTTATTTATTTATGTCTTTTTTTTAGGTGTGAGTGCTCTGTTTGCATGTATGCCTGGGTACCAGAAGAGGAAATCAGATCCCATTAAATTCTGGACACAGTTCCTTGACTCAAATGTCACAGTGCCCATCTGGAAGCTTCAGCAGACAGACGGAGACTTGGAAGAAAGTTATCACTATCTCCATTCCTTTTGTTTTGTTTTTTTGAGACAGGGTTTCTTTGTGTAGCCTTGGCTGTCTTGGAACTAGCTCTGTAGACCAGGTTGGCCTCAAACTCTCAGAGATCCTCCTGTCTCTGCCTCCTGAGTGCTGAGATTAAAGGCATGCCCCACCCCTGCCTGGCTATTATCTCCGTTCTTTATTGAGGACTAATCTCCCTTTATTCCTTCAAGACATCCCAGAGAATTCTAGAGACCTGTAATTTCAACTTGATCCAGCTTTTGTCTTTGACCTAAGCAGTAGCTTCAGTTTCTTCAGCCTCAGGACAGATGTCTTCATACCTTCTAGAGTCTGTGTTAGTATCAACACAGTTGGGTGTCTAGCTGGGAAACTTGGCCATGGGTAGATAAGAAGCAATCATTTGGTCATCAAACACTATTTTGTCCACTCAGTGTTTATAAAAGTTTAGATATCCTGAAAGATTACTAGATGAATTACTGTGAGGAAGAGAGCAAGAGGAAGCTGGTAACACTGAAGAATAGATTGCTGGCCTCACACCTGTAAGGAAGAGAAGGCAAGAAAAAGGACTAGGCTTCAATGTAGGGCTAAGATAACCTCAGCCAGTCAGTGCAGGTTCTCCAGCCAAAGGTTTCTGTTAAACAATTCCCATGTCTCATAGAAATAGGCCTATGTTGGTATGATGAGAACAGTTCACAAGGGTAGCTTCCATGTGAACATGGGAGGAAAAGATACAGAAGACTGGCTAGCCAGATTGTCCATCAGCTGTGCTGCCCACATTAGGAGCTAGGGTCTCGCTGTACATCTCTGGCTAGGTGGGGACACAGTATATAGACCAGGCTCAAGAGATTTGCTTGTGTTCTGGGATTAAAGGCATGTGCCACTATGCCAGCTCAAAAGCATGTTTTTATGGCACCACATTGTGGCATCAGAAGTGATCAGGACATGTAGAGTCCAAACCTGTAAATGAGCTGGGGGGTGGTGGTGCACGCCTTTAATCCCAGCACTCGGGAGGCAGAGTCAGGAGGATGTCTGTGAGTTCGAGGCCATCGTGGTCTACAAAGCGAGTTCCAGGAAAGGTGCAAAGGTACACAGAGAAACCCTGTCTCAAAAAACAGAGAGAGAGAGAGAGAGAGAGAGAGAGAGAGAGAGAGAGAGAGAGAGAGAGAAAGAGACAATGAAAAACAAAATGAGTAAATGTGCTTTGGTGAATAAGACCTGATAATAAGGACTGACTGGAAACCTGGCTAAGTCTGGTGGGAGGAAAGGCCTCTTTGCTGTGGTTTGATTAGTAGTATGAAAATAGTTGTGCTTTTAATTCTGCTGGATATCTCTGCAGTTCTTTGTGATTCATATAGCATGTGCCTCTCATCTCTTCTCGCTGCCTCATATCTAACAGGGTAATGGAACTAGCATTGCACAAGCTATGACAGGCCTTTGTAGTACCTATGATATTAATGTGTTTGCCCTCCTGGTCATATTAAAATTATAGCTCTCCTTTTTTGGATACTAGTGGGAAAAAAGTAGAGATGATAGAACATGAAGAGAAGGATTGTGGGGTGAGTGGGAGGCTAGAGCAGTAGCAGCAGACAACGACTGTGGCTGCAAAATAGAGGCAGTGGCTAAGGAGGAGCTGCCAGCTGCAAACTCAATCCTACCAAGCTCGCGTGCCTGAAGTCCTTGACTTGTCGCACAAAGGCCAGTGGACTACATTTACACCCTGGGACAGGTCCTGTCTAGTCAGGCATTGAAAGTTTGGGAACAAGAAGTTCAAGATCTCCTTCCATACCAGATTCCTCCTACAAATGAGATACTGAGAGAGATTTTAGAGCACCTATGTGCAGGGACTATGGGTGTTTCTTTCTAGAAAACTTTAGTAGTCTTTACAAACTTTACAAATTAAGTTTAGGCTCACTCAGTTTCATAGAAAGCACACCAAGATTCAGTCTCCAAATCTCAAGTACGTTCTCCAACATCACACAGCCTCTCCTGAAGCCAGAGTTTCCATTTAGATGCTTTTGCATGCTTCCTAGTTCCCTAGGGAAAGTAGAGCTCTTAGACTCCCAATCCCACATCCAAACTGATCAGCTTAAGCTATTGTTCAGTTATCCCACTGCTAAGGATTCTCAGTGAGCTCCCACAGTTCTGTCTGACACTGGAGTTAACACCAGTTGCCACACTGTCTTAGTGACAGTCCCTGTGAAAGGAGCAAAAACTCTCCCTTACAAAGTTGATTAGCTTTAAGTATTGCTAATGGTTTTTTATATTTTTGTGGGAAGTTTTCAAGGTTCAAAATGCATCCCTAAAATTTATGGTACCCAATGGATAGATTGATTCCCCCCAGGAATACTAATGGGTTCCCAGACTTCCTTAGGGGGAGGCTGATAGGACTCCTGTGAATATAAGTGAGCTCTTTGCTTCTGTGGTGTGAGCTTATAAATCATGGATAAGATCCACCCTGTGAGACTGGCCTGCGATTTCTAGTATAGTGCCTACAGTAAATGCTCATGACTCCCAAAAATGATAAGTGTTTCATTCTAGTGGTTGCAAACACACATGGCCTTGGGTTCCATGCCCAGTACTCCTCCCCCCACCCAACCCCCCAAAACAGTTTTATTTCAAGTATAAGGGAACACTTTGAGGGAACTACCTTCCAACAGGGACCCCTAACCAATCCAATCCCCCAAGAAAGGAACAGGAGAAAGGTAGGTAAGTGTGCTTGGTCAGGTGAGAGCAAAGCTTGTTAACACAACCACTCTCAAATAAGCAGGACAGTGCCTAGTTAAATAAAACTTACTGTCCAAAACCAGAAACATACACAGCCCAGAACACTTCACACAGGGAAAACAGTGTGAATTTGGGACCTAGGGCTGCTCTTTCATTCTGCTGATCAAGGGAGGAAAAAATTCTGACAACTGATTTCTTACCCAACTCCAAGGTTTTGCTATGCCTGGAACACTGTGCTAAGCATTGTCCGAGAAACAATGACCTAGAGCCTGATTTTTAATGCTTGTAGTCTTGTTTTATGGCAGATTTGTGAATTTCCAACTTACGTATACACCGAAACTAAGTACTGTGAAAGATGAGAAGAAAGGCCTGAATAATTCCAAACAGAGATCTGATGCAAGGCATTTATGTCTCTAAGAGGGGAGAGTAATGTGGGGCAAAGAGTTCTCTAAGGATATGTAAACAAGTGCCACAGCACTAAGCTACAGCCACTCTCTGCCTTTCCCCTGTGCATTTTACAGAATCAATTCCTGCTAATATATACCTCGGAATCATATGCACCAAGGTCAGGATGTTCTAACTTGGCTGTCCTAAGCACTGAGATGTTCTTTCTAATATTTTTCCATAGAGGCACTTAGAGAATTGTAGTCACAGAAAGGTCTCCTGGGATCTCATGTTTCTGTCAATCTCTGCCACCTCTTTCAACTTCTTCTGCTTTGTGGTGATTATAAACACTAGAAAACGTATTTTTGAACTTGGAGAATTATTTATAGTAGTCTTTAAGTTTGATCTAACAGATGTTTATTTACTGCACAACTTTGACCAAAACAACCCTCCAGCAAGCCAGTGTTCTGGTGGTCAGATCTTATGATTTCTTATAGATACACACACTATGGAGAATACCACCTCATTCATAGTGATACAACTTTCTTTGAAACCAAGAGATTTGAATTCTAATTCCACGGTTCATTTCTGATCTCAATGTAGAGCCTTGGACATGTAATTTCCCTTCTGTGGGCCACCATTCCTTGAACTGTAAATGAAAGATTTGGGGAAGAATAGCAGTGGTAAATGAAGAATTGGACTCCAGAGAACCTTCTGTTTGCCACTTAATAAGGTTATTCAGTGGAGCCCTTATACTTATTTGCTCTTATAGTTAGGAATTGCTTTCTTAATTATAGTATGTATCTAAAGGCTCTGAGAATTATGCCTTTGTAAATAATTTCAAGCCTGTGGTTCTGAGTTCAAATGACTGGGAACTGCCCATCCAGCCTTGTCCTTCATACTTGTCAGTGGTTCTGAATCTTTTTCGTTCTCTACCCATCTGGTTTTCTAGTTAGCTTTAAATAGGAATACTCACCACTTAGGATTCTCTACAGTTCTGTTTTCAAAACTCTTTCATCAACCATTTTCTCTTGTTAGACCTTTAGAAGTTCACCTCTACCATCCCACTTCTTGGAATAAAAACCAACAACAATTTATTGAGAATTAAATAATTGCTTTTTATTGAATGGGTGCTATAGTTGAGTGGTAGAGCACTCAACTAGCATGTATTAGGCTCTGGGTTTGATCCTCAGCAGAGCACAAAACAATATAAAACAAATATGCTGATGCCTGCATTTCCTCTCACTGAATCCTTCAAAGAATTCTGCAGAGCCTCCTTGGCATTTGACATGACAGTGAGGGAAATCAGGCATATAAAGATATTCAAAGTTTTGCCCTGAACAAAAGGGAAGTGATTTTAGAACTTGGATCCACGTCTTTAGAGTCTCTTCCAGTGTTCTTTCTGTTACATGTTGCTTGGGAATTAGTTGTGAGTGCTTGTTGTGAGGAGCCAGTCAGAACACGGATGGCTTTCAGTTTACAATTCTGGTGTTACAAAGAGAAGGCTTGAAAGTATTTGTTCCTTCGTTTAACTTTCTGAGCTCTGTAGCTTGGACGTGTGTGTAGGTATATGACTACAGGTGCTTAAAGAAGCCAGAGATGTCAAATCACCCTGGAATTGGAATTATGTGTAGTTGTAAGCTGCCCAATGTGGTGCTGAGAACCAAACTCATGTACTCTACAAAAAGCAGAAAGAGCACTTCCTCACTGGGTAACCAGAAATGCTTGGTAAGTGCTTAGTAAATAGTAGCTGTAACTTTTGGGCACTGTTACTCTCTCTGTTCTTGTTAGTTCCCCGTGTAGCATCTAGGGTAGCTGACTAGAATAATGGCAGTTGTCATCTTGCTACCTGTGGATCCAACTTGTCCTTCTTGGTGCTCTCAAGGTCTCACAGTAAGAAGGGATGAGTACTGTGCTAAATGCTTTCTATAGAGTGATCTGTAACCCTTCTATGTCCAAGCCACAGAGCTCAGAGTTAGAGAGCCTAAGCTTTGGGTCAAGCCTAGGCTCCAGTATTTTGGTCTCCCTGCGTCTAGATTCTGAGACCCACTGAGACTTTTAGGGATGCAGATTATTTGGAAAGAAGGGATATAGATAAAAGGGCACTCAGATAAGAGAACTGGTCATTATATGGCAAATCATCTTTTCCAGAAAACCCTGACAACTCTCCTTTCCTGCTTCTGTTATCACTAGCCTGTTGATGGCTGGCATGGCCTGGGCAGAGCTCTTACACTATCCCTCTGAGCTTTCCTACACTGCAGTTTTGTAAGGAGGTAGGAGGAGTACTTGCCTGTTGGGCAGCCCTCCCAGGGGTGGTTGTGGAAAAGAAGAGGAGTGATTTTGTAGATCCCTAAAAGGAAGTCAGGAAGAAAAGGAAAAAATAAAACCCTGCTTAGAAGAAAACAAATTGACTCAGACATTTGCAGCCATTATCTTTCATCTAGACTTAGAGATAGAAGCCAGGCCAGGAGTCTGGAAACCTCCCTTTTCTTCTTGCTGTGTTACTGACCTTCCTAACCACCCAGGACACAACACTGCAACAGCATGTCCATCTCATACCTAAAACATCCCAGCCATATACATTGTCTAATGTTTTCCTTTATTTGTACCGTATTTTCTTCTCTTTCAAATTTTCCAGGCAATAAAAACAAATCTTAATAACACTTTATGTATGTGCATGATCTGCTTTTACACTCTGACCTTGACTCTGAAAACAGCCCCATAACGTAGGGATTACAATCCAAGTACTATCCTCCCAATTCTGAAGCCAGGAACTAAATCTCCAAACCGGGCATGATCTCAGTCAGATGATGGCAGAGCCAGACTTGGGGTCTGGGTGAACGGGCTCCTGTCCAGACATGAGGGGCACTGTGTAGAAAGGATTTTCCAACTCACTGGGGTCCCCAAGTCATATTGCCCTGCTCTAATTATGGGGTGAAGCGGGTAAAGGAGCGGATATGGGATGATGAAAATATAAAAGAGGGGAATGTCTCTTACTCAAGTATATAACACTCTAGTGAAGACTGTTTACAAAGTGTTCAGTTTTCACTTCAGAAAGGAAATAAGGAAAAATAAAGGTCAGATGAGCTTTATGTTTTATTTTGAGGCAGATTCTCACTGTGCAATCCTGACTGGGCTTGAACTTGCTGTGTAGACCAGGATGGCATCAAACATACCATGATTTTTCTGCGTTCTGCTCCTTAGTGCCGGGATTAAAGGAGTATGCCACCATGACTGGCATTATTTTTTTTGTTTGTTTTTTTGAGACAGGGTCTCATTATATATCCTTGACCAACCTAGTTATGATTGACCAATCTAGTTTCTGATTTTGGGTTAGTATGATAGCTTAGTGGGTAAAGCTTGATCCTGGCATTGAAATCCAGGTTTCCGGGACTGGCAATGAGCATCTTTACTCACTGACCTGAACATATTTCTGTACAAGTTCATTTTATAGACACAATTTTATACTTCTCTAGGACATATACCTACATGTGGGACTGCTGAGTCATATAGATTTAACTTTTTAGAGGGGATAGGTGTATTTAGCTTGTTGAAAAATTATCAAACTGTATGTTTAAATCTTTAATGAGATTTCTTTCACATACTATTAAATTCACCTACTAAATATACAGTTCAGTGGGTTTTAGTGTATTTATATGGATGTGCAGCTATCTCCCCAGCCTTAATTTTAGGAATATTTCATTGTTCCAAAAGCAACCTCATGGTCATTAGCAGGCACTCTCCCTTTTGACTGCCCCCCACCCCTACCCCATGCTCAGTCTTAAGCGTTTATTGTACCTGCTTTCTCTGTCTGTGGATTTGTCTGTTCCAAACATTGCACATAAATTATACTGTCTTGTTTTAATCTTTTACAACTAGAGTCCTCTACAAAGAATATTGTTTTGAAGGTTCATCAAAATAGTGTGTATTCCATTCATTTGTGTGTCTAATTGTCAACTGTGTGGACTGTCGCATTTTATTTAGCCACTCATTAGTTAGTGGGCAATTTGGGCTGTTTCTTCTTAAGTTTTACATCTTATGTGATTATGTGAGTGGCTGCATGTAAATATGTACACTGTATAAACCTCCTCCCATCCACCATTAGAGAGTTCATTTTGCAAATCTAATGGAATAATAAGTGCATTGATTCTGTTAACAAACATCCTGGTCACTATGAGACCTGTTATAGGAATTCATTTTGGAGATCAATACAGCTGTTGTGGAGCAGTTTTCCCCAGAGGCTCCTTGGCTTTCTTTTTTCTGCCCTGACAGAAGATGCCCTTTCCAGTATTCAGAGTGACTAGAGAGTAATTAGCACTGTAGAGCATTAATGAGCTGGTGATCCTGCCTTGGGCCATTTGGATGGTACAGCCTGAAATAGGTCAGTCAGTAAATGAAGAGTAGCTAAAAAACCTGTCTCTTCTGATAGAATTTGAATAACTCTAGAAAGGCATCATCCCCAAAATATTCCTCCCTACCTAACATATCACCTGAATTTATTTATATCTTTATACCTTTATTTCTTAAGAACATTAGTTTGTTGGAATTTTTAAATACCAAATGTTTTTCTTATATAATCATAGAATGAAAACCTTCTATATAGGACTTTTGTTAGGTAAGTGCTGGGACTGTATAAGCAATAACCTCACTGACACACCAACAAACCTCAGAAACCAAGAACAAGAAAGCAGAGTGACCACAGATCTAAAGAAAGCATGAGCTGAAACCTGGCAGCACCCAGAAAGAAAATAAGCATTCAGGAGGGTTTTGTGGGAATATAGCATCTACATAGGAAGTCTTCATATAAGCTTGCTAGAAGTGTAGAGATGAAACCCAGGATGAAGGAGCAGCATAAGGGGAAACAAAGAACCACAAAAGAGGTGCTGTGCTCACAGACTGAAGATGCTTCCATCTGCTTTGCTTATGTGTGGAGAGAAAGCAGGAAGTAGGTCAGACTTTGGAAACTGAACTAAGCTTAAAGAGCCAGCCCAATGAATAATGCTTGGGTGTAGTACTCTAGGCCTTTATCTGTCCTATATACCTCACTTCCTTTCTAACATAACAGAGGAGAGTTTGAGATAAGAAGAAACAAAGATGGACCAGTGGAAAGAGAAAATTGGGGAACAGAGAACAAAGCTGTCCTTGGAAGACATGGAAGAGCACCAGGATGAGCAGGGGTCTAGTCTAAAGGGACAGCATGGCATTCAGTTGTGCTTTTCTCATTATTGCAGAAAGGCACAGTTCTGGACCTTACTCAGCAAGTCTTAGGTAAGCAATGTCTCATTTAGCAAAGCCAGAAGTTTCAAGGGGGTAATAACAGCAGGAACTGTTACGTCCTCCACAGCTTGGTCCTAGAAACCTTGCCTGGGGTGACACGAGAATGCAGAAAGGCTAGCCAGACAGACAGACATGGTGACATACAACTCAGGAGTCTGAGGCAGGCAGATCTCTGTGAGTTAGAAACTAACCTATCACATAACGAGTTCCAGGCCAACTAGACCTACAGAAAGCTGGAATCTGGTGGGTTGTGCTCATTCTGATGGACACCTACAAACCAGAAACACAGCCCTATTTACTATGTACAACACAGGAGGTGAAGTTAGCTTGTATAGGTAGGAGGTCTCTGTAGGGAAGCAGTCTTAGGGTACAGTCATTGAGGAGGAGGAAGCTGAGGTTGTGAGTTTTTTCACACATTGGCCAGTTTTGCACACACTGGTTACTTATCCATAAACACTGTTACTTAGACCACAGGAAAGCTTTGCCATGCCTCTGAGCCTCACCTGAAGAAGGTTTTGCCATTCTTATGGGTCAGTCATTGGGGTCCATGTCAACAATATACATTCACTCCAGACTTCATCTGCTCCCCACAGAAGCCACCAACAGGAAGGAAGCATAGTACTCGCCCATCCAGAGTCTAATCTTTTTGATGGCAGCATCACTCTCCTGGAGGTGAATAGGTAAACCTGCTCTGGGGTAGACCAGGACTGGGTCACAACAGCCTGGCCTTCAGGCTACTCCTAAACAATTCAGAGGTGTAATTCATCTCCCATTCAGCCAAGATATTCAGGCAGCCCAACCTGTCTCTTTGGCAAGATGGAGTGAGTGTAGGAAGGAGAAAATGTAGCAGCCACATGCTGTCTCTTATCAGAATACTTTTTCTCTTCCTCTGACCATTGTCTTTAGGATAAGGACACTTTCCTTTCCTTGTTTCAATTGTTTGTTCAATTTTATTGTTGTTGTTGTTGTTTTATTTTCAGTTTTTTTGAAAGTGTTTCTTTGTGTAGCTCTGACTGTCCGTGAACTCACAGAGGTCTGCCTGCCTCTGCCTCCCAAGTGCTGGAATTAAAGGCGTGCACCACTACCACCTTGCTCCCTTATTTCACTCACAGAGCTCTTTCTTCTTTTCACAGACTCCCTGAGAAACCTTTCTTCAGCCAGTCATGGTCCCCAGTCTTCTCCAGTTGAGTTCAGCGGCTCTAGTCAGCAGCTGCTCCGAGAAAGGAAGTCCTCTGTCCCTTCACACTCCAGCCAGCCCACTTTGTTCACATTTGAGCCCCCTGTGTCAAGTCACATCCAGTCTGCCTTGTCCACCAGTGCACCTCAGGAGTATCTCTACTTGCACCAGTGCATAAGCCAAAGGACAGAAAATGCGAGGTATGAGACAGCCATGGCCTCCATGGGGGAATGTGATCACTCTGGTTCTATTTTCAGTTCCTGAATTTCAGTTTTAAAGATAAGGGAGTAAAAATTTTTACTTTTTTAGGCAAAGAAACACATAAATAACAGAACATTTTATTGTTTGTGTAACCTTCATAATTTTTAACCCATGTTGCTACAAAGTCATCATTGAATTCCAGCTAAATTATTAATCTCATTATTAGCAATCATGTTATTTTTTTAAAAAAAATATGTTTGCTTTGGGGAAAAGAAGCATTAGTGAAGTCAGGTGGTGGTGGTGCACACCTTTAATCCCAGCACTCAGGAGGCAGAGGCAGGAGGACCTCTGAGCGTTTAAAGCCAGCCTGGTCTAGAGAGCAAGTTCCAGAATAGCCAGAGGTTACACAAAGAAACCCTGTCTCCAAGAAGATACGTTAGAGGATAAAGTTTCAGAACTACACCATAACAATCAATTTCTTGCTGGCTTTAGGAGTTCAGCTAGAAAACCTTAACCCTGCTGAGTGACTCTCAGCTCTAGGTGGCGCTGTTCCTTATAACAACTACCACTCAGACATGTCCATGTAACCTTAAATTATCCAAATGAGATACATTTTAAAATTCAATTGCTCTGTTATGTCTGTATTAATTACTTTTCTCCTACCTGATAAGAAGCAACTTACAGGAGGAAGGGCCTGTTCTGGCTCACAGTGACAAGAGCATGTAGCAGCTGGTTTTATTGCATCCAAATCAGGATGTAGAGATAAAGACTGATGCTTAGCCTACTCTCTCTGTTTGATTGACTCCAGGACTCCAGCCCACAGAAAAGTTCCCCTTAAACACAGGTTGAGTCTCCCTCTTCAGTTTCACCTTCCTAGAAACACCCTAATATACAACAACGTAAGAGGTATATTGCCACAGTGACTCTAGATGTAGTCACAGCCAGCTATACATCAAGTGCCCATTACTCTTGTGTGACATGTGGCCGTGACTAGACAGCAGGGATGGAAGATGTATCCATCATCTTAGAACATTCTAGGACCCATTCTAGGTGTAGGACCTATACTAATTTTTATTAGCTTTGTTCTCATTGTTAGAAGGATCAAGCACAGAGCTTTGCCAAAATAAATTCTCAATTGTAACCATATCCAGATTACAAATCATGTTTCTAAATTAATTTAGTAATGTATAATCCCTGTTTTTAAAACTAAGGCAAAGGACAGCAAGATGGTTCGGTAGGTAGAGTCACTTCAATCCCTAAATCCCACAAGGTAGCAGAGCAGAACCAACTTCCAAGAGTTATTCTCTGACCTCCATACATGTGCATACACTTACCTGCACATGCACACACATATATACTGTGGTAGTTTAAATGAAAATGGTCCCCATAGGTTCATAAATTTTAATGCCTGGTCCCCAGTTAGTGGAACTGTTTAGGAAGGATTAGGAGGTTTGGCTTCATTGAAGGAGGTGTCTCATCAAAAGCCAATGCAATGTCCAGCCTCTTTCTCTGCCAGCTATCTGTGAATCAGGATGTAAAGCTCTCAGCTACTGTTCCAGCATCATGCCTATCTGCTTCCCACCATGATGGTCATGGACTAACCCTCTAAAACTGTAAGCAAGTCCCCAATTAAATTCTTTCTTTTATAAGAGTTGCCTTGGCCATGGTGTCTCTTCACAGAAAAAAAGTCATTAAGACACATACATTCAAACAAAAGTATTAATATAACAATTCTTACATGTGGAAATGATTTTATGATGTCACTTGAACCAGTAAAATAACTGAGAGACAGCCAATGTAGGTGACTTACCTCCGTCTTATTGTGAAAAAACAGAGGCATGCAATTAATATATAGCAGGAGGAGGGTAGACTCTGACTGTCTCTGTTCTGTAATTTTTTCTACACCATGACACTCTGCTGCTGTTTTCCTAAGTCACCACCACACACAAGAGAGGCTGCCAACACTCAAGTCATAAGTGAACATTTACTAGTTTGTCCTCTACCAACTTAAAGATGAAAGCTAAGTTCTATAAAGATAGAGTGAAGTAGCTCAGACCACTGAACTAATGAGGGATAGACCTATAATTACCACTTGCTTCTCCTGAATCACAGGTGAGAGATAGGCCAGGTGATATAATGAAAAGAATGTTTCAGGCTTCAGAATCAGCCACATCCAGCTCAAATTCTAGAGATCGACTGCTTCCTTTGTGATCTTAGGCCACCTGTTTAACCATATTCACCATCAATTCCCTTATCTGCAGAATGGGAATAACTAATGCAGAAGGTCACTAATGATCATAAAGGAGAAAATATCTAGTATTAAGACACTCAGTTGTCTGTGGGATGTGTCTATAGCATGTATGATTGCTTAGGAACCCAGAATGAGAGATCACAAATTGCTAATTCCAGTAAAGACTTAAGTACCTACTATTTGAATTTTGAAATACCTGTAGGTCTTATTGAGATTGTCTTTCTGGATCAGTATACCTAGTCTGGGTCCTAAGAGTCTGCCTTTGTGATAAACACCAGAGACATCCCAGTGCAGCTTGTCTGCAGGTCACACTTTAAGTAGAAGACTTTATAAAATATTAACATTTCCCCCAACCTCTACTCTCATGAACTGCTAAAGCATCCAAGAACAAATGCATAAATATGTCTGCTGGAATTAGCTGCTAGAGTGTTCCTGTCCCATCCACTGCCTCCTCTGGAAGCCTATTAGTCTTCCTGGCCAGAATTCATTTCTTCCATTACTATTGTAGTTTATTTTTAATTTTCTCTATCACTCTCATATCATTTGGAACTTTTTGCCTAAGACCATGCATTTTTAAATCAATGTGTTACTGCTTTTTGAAGTTATAGGCCAAATCATAGGTGGAAAATAAACACTTGAACAAGCTGGGCATGGTAACACTGCCTGTACTGCCAATATTCAGGAGGCTGAGACAGGATGATCAAGGCCACCCTGTGCTTCATGGCAAATTTTAGATCGGTCTGTTCAACATAACAAACCCTGTTGCAGATTATCTAATGATAATAGCAATAAAAAGAAGAAATCTAAAAGAATATTAAACTGTAAAATAAGAGATTCAATGTCTCTGACTTTACCTAAGAAATGCCTATAACATGTGACCCAAGATGTTCACCATGTAATTAGAAATGCCTAGACTTGGGAAAAAGCTGTAAAATGTTGACCAATAGTTAAGAAAATTCAGAATATAGGAACAGACCAAAATCAATGTAGATTTGGGAGATATCCTTAAAGGGCTTTAAATGTTTTGATCATGGTTTTAAAAATGCATACTAGAGGAAGTAATGGTGAGTTTTAGAAGCAGTGTAGGAACTTTGAAGGACATTTTAGGAATTCCAGTTCCACTGAGAGCATAAACCATGTCAAACTATGCCTCTATGAGTACAACTCACAATTATGGACAAAGTCTCAAATATAAAATACAAAACCCCAAAGCTCTGAGAAGTTCTAAGGATATATGATCCATGATGGCAGGGAAGGTATGGTAGGACAGCCCTGTCCTTAGCTGTTGAAGCATATGGCATAACTTGTTATTCACATCTCAGTGGGTCAGGAAACAAGCAGACGGAGCCAGAAGTAGATTTGACCACACTCAAGGCCTGCCCCCACACCACTAATTTACTTCTTCCAGTTAGGACCCACACTTTGCCAAAACAGAACCATCTGGGGACCAAATATTAAACACCAAAGCCTATAGAGCCATTCACACCAGACCTGTAACACAGAATAAAGGCCTTAGATAAAGTTCATCAGCTCTTGAGCATAACACTCTGAAGACATTAAAAATAAAATGAACATGCCAACATAATAAAGATTATGTATGACAAACCTACAGCTACTCAATATCATTCTTGAAGGCTTAGCTGAATCAATAAGGCCAGAGAAAGAAGTAAAAGGGAAACAAACAGAAAAGGAAGAATGCAAATTAATGTCTCAGTGACACCAGGCACTGTGGTATATACCTATGATTCCAGGATTTAGAGAGTGAGGCATGGAGATTAAAAGTTCCAGGCCAGCCTCAGCTACATAACGAAACCCTGTCTCCAAGAAAAAAATATTGAGGTCTGCTTGATCTCCAGATGTCTAACTTTGTAGAGTGCTGGTCAGGATGTGAACAGACTTTCATCCTGCTATAGTTCTGGCACATACTAGTGTGATATGACACACTCACTGCTCCAGAAGGAGGAATGATGTTTGCTGTTTAAAGAGTGCTTTTACTTTACTTGGCTTATGTAATCACCAAAATTCTTAGTCCTTAAAGTTACTTTTGAGTCAGGACTATGAAAAGAGAATAATAAATAAATCACTAAGTTAGTTACACCAGCTTTGTATCTATGTACTTTTTAAAAAAAATTGTGAGGTGCCCTGTCATAAAGCTATGATAAGTTCGGCATCTCCTGGAAATAAAAGTATGCATTATTTATCACTCTTTACTGTAGTAATACCTTCTTTACTTCTGTCAACTACTAGGTAAGATATATTTCTGCTGAAATAGCTAGTTTCCAAAATCTAGGCCTTTCTCTGAGCTAAAATAAGTAACCATCCAGAACAGCATCTATTGCCAAGGAAACAGTTTTGAACTGACTGTGTTAAGACAGAACTCTTTTGTCTTTGCAGACAAACTGGTTTCCCTGAATTTATTTTTGCCCACTATTTTGCCCACTAGTATTTGGGGCATCACTACAGATTTTACCTGGTGTCTATCTTCTGTTTCAAAGATGCTGTTAAGGCCTGCAAGAGGTGATACATTGAGGCAGATCACATAACCATGAGAAGCCATCATTCTGTTTAAAGTGAAGGGGACGCCGGGCAGTGGTGGTGCACACCTTTAATCCAAGCACTCAAGAGGCAAAGCCATGTAGATCTCTGTGAGTTCGAGGCCAGGGCTACAGAGTGAGCTCCAGGAAGGGCACAAAGCTATACAGAGAAAGCCTGTCTTGGGGGGAAAAAAAGTGAAGGGGTAAATTTCAAGTGATAAGATTTCAATCACTGGCCAGCAGCAGTATGTGAGAGAGAAATTGGGGGTAAAAGGTAAAGTCGACATGCTGGTGAGTTCCCAAGATCTTTGCCAAGACATCCTTGACTCCTTCTGCCAGTTGCTTTGATTAACCAAAAGCATCATACATAATCATGCATAATCATACATACATCATTTAGCTTCACAAGTGCAGCATTGCATTCTCATTTTAGAGAAAATATGTGCTCAAAATTGTAGCCAGAAGGGTTCCAGATACAAAGATAGATTGATTGATCTTCCCACTTTTTTTCCACCCCCATCTCAGCAAGATCTCATATCCTGGGCTGTCCTTGAATTTATTGTGTAGCCAGGGATTAGCTTGAACTACTGATCCTTCAGCCTCTATCTGTTGAATGCAGAGTACAAGCATTCGTGGGAGGTAAGTACTCTACCTCATTTTTCAAGGATCATGACACAGTTTTCTTTCTTCGTATAAGGGGCTCATTTGGGATTGGTACTGAAAGATGGTCTAAGTGACTTCTGAAAATTGCCAGTGATGCATAAACTGCGGACCAATAGCTGAGGAGCCCCCATGGTACTGGACTAGGCCCTCTGAATAAGTGAGACAGTTGATTACCTTGAACTATTTGGGGGGCCCGCAGGCAGTGGGACTGGGACATGTCCCTAGTGCATGAGCTGGCTTTTGGAGCCTAGTGCCTATGGTGAGACACTTTGTGCAGCCTTGGTGCAGGGAGGAGGGGCTTTGACCTGCCTCAACTGAAAGTACCAGGCTCTGCTGACTCCCCATGTGAGACCTTGCCTTGAAGGATATGGGAATGGTGGGGTGGGGTGGGGTGAGCTGGGGGGTTGGAGGAGAGAGGACAGGGGAATTGGTGACTGACATGTAGGATGCATGGAAAATTTCTTAATTTAAAAAAAATAGAAGTCAGGCAAAAAAAATTGCATGGTTGGTAGAAAATAGCACCCAGAAGTTTAGAAATATGAACCAGATGTGACGGCCAGGTTCCCCTTAACTTGAGCCATTGGTGGCTAGAGGTATTGTTTCAGTCCCAAAATATTTACCAGCCTTTCTCCCTAGGTTTCTGTGTTCTTTCTCCTGTTCCAATCAATTCCAAACATATAACCCAGCCAATAGCAGGGCCCAGGATAGATGAACATTAGAGCTGAGGCAAGAGAATCAATGGCAGGTACAGTGTGTTCATATTTGTCTTTGGTGCTTTTTATTTTATTATTGTTTTTAATTTCCAACCCTTTGCCAGATGTCCTCATTGATTTGTTCATTTGACAAGCACTGGCTGATGTCCTCCTTCCTGTCTAGGCCTGACACAATGGACACAGGGATGCCACTTGCTGTGTGCTTGGAAATCACAGGAGGTGCCACCCCTGCAAATCATTACAGTCAAGTTTGAGTCTGCCCGGTGGTGGGGTGGAGTGTCAGGAAGGCTTTTTCACAGACAGCACATCTGAGTGAGGCTGGAAAGAAAAGCAGCAAGACAAAATAAAGGCATTCCAGTTTGAGGCCAAAGATGTCTGACACAACTTGGCAAGTTTAAGGACCTACATACTGCTCAGGCTGGAGGAAGCATGCAGAAGGTAAGGCAGACAGAAGATACTGCATGATCTCACTCAAATGGAATATAAATCACTTATCTCATAGAAGCAGGGTGGCCACCATTATACACAATAAAATGACACAATGGCATCTGTCAATTTAAAAAGTTTGGTTTAGGTATAGATATAAAAAATCTGGCAGTCCAGGAGGATGCTTGAAGCAGTGGCAGAACACCACTACAGTAACAGTGAACATATTCCAGAATGGGCGTTTCACCTTCCTTCTTCAAGTCTCTTTCTGCCTTGACTCCCCAGTCTTGGGAAACCAGAACTGAGGAGTCACCCATACTGATTTCTAAGGTTTTATGGAATCCACTCCAACTCTGTTCCTTCTGATTTTTCTTCCCTGGTCAATGAGAGGGCTAACAACTGATCTCCTTCCTTACCTCCCAGAACCCTCTGGTTATCTGCATCCTGCTGATACTTTCCCAGACTCCCATACAAATGTCATCAGTATAGTCTCAATGACTTAGGACTTTAGGTTTATTTCAGCTTTTCTCTCTGATACTCTGGAATGCACTCATCAAATTTACTATATATACTAGACCCCCACCTGCCTCTGCCTCCCAAGTGCTGGGATTATAGGCAAGTTCCACCATGCCCAGCTGACCTTTTATTCTTATAAGACAAGTTCTTACTATGTAGTCTGTACTAGCCTCTAACACATGATCTTCCTGTTCCAGTCTTCTGGATGTTGTGATTACATATGTGATTACATGATTCTATACATATCTCCATACCAGACTGGAAAGCTTCTAACTTCATCCTAGCAAGGTAAAGGTTCCTCAAAAATGGCACAGATGATTTACTCCTTAAAGCCATTTCTATACCTCTGAGTATAATCATCACTTGCTTGTTCTTGGAGCGGATATGAACTGTTATTGGTACTATGCCTTATTGTGGCTTGTCCCTTCTACCAGACTGTGACTTCCTGGAGAAAAAGTGTGTCATAATTATTCTCCTCTGTATCCAGATTACCATTTGTCACATAGAAACTAATGAATGTAAATGGATGAAGAGCAGGTGCAGGATTACATCAACTTGTGAGTAAAGAAACTGTGGTGCTGCCATGCTTCTCCCTGAACTCGTCCCACCTTGGTTTTCCTGGAACTAGTTCTGTAGACCAGGCTCGCCTTGAACTCACAGAGATCTGCCTGCCTCTCAAGTGCTGGGATTAAACGTGTGTGCCACCACCACCGAGCTTAGTTTTTTGTTTGTTTGTTTGTTTTTAATAGTGCAGAAGGCTAAACCAGGGCCTCGTACATGTTAGGCAAATGTCCTACTCTGAGCTATATCCCTGTGCAAAACCCTTCTCTTTAGAAGCCATTAAGTTATGTTCCAGGTTTCCTCTTTCCCAGAATTCTCCTCTATAGTACATAGAACTACTCACTCACTTCCAAAAACAGCCCCTTGTCTATATTCCAGCCCTGGCTTTGTATTACTCATGTCTCTTGGGAATGGTCTCTAATACAACAGAATCATTCTCTTTACAAAAGCAAAGATGCTTCCCAACTTCTGCTCTCACTGGGAGCCCTTCTTCTTCTTCCCCAGTACTCTGGGCTTCCATCATAACACTTAACTTACATTGCCATGTGTACATTATCTGTGTCTTTCTGCCAAACCATGCACTGCTGAAGGCATTGGCCTGGTGGATTGCAGATAATACTGTAGAAGGGTGAGGGGATCATTCATTGCTTCAACATCCATGCAAAAGGAGTTGAATAAAGTAATCCCCTTGCTCTGTATCCCTACTCAAATGACAAGGGAGGATGCACAGGGAGACATACAAGTACTCAAAACCCCATAGCTTTTCCTACTTTCCTGTAGCTCTTTCCCATGACATCTTAAGATGCTTCTGTGGGTGGAGCCCTGGGACTGGCAGGTTTGGTGAGAGCCTCTCCTGCTCATTCCTGACTACTGACTGCTGCGGGGGATAAATGGCAAATGGGGCTAACACACCTTTCTTGCATTATTGCTTTTGTCTTAATATCTCCTCGACTTTTAGAAAGGGTTTCTTAATTTTTCTAGCCACATGATTCACATTCCTTTTATACATTTTCAAATAATCTTATGACTCATACTGTCCTCTGATTGTCCTTTTTTTCCTACTCTACTAGACTCTAAGTATATTAATGATGGAGGGACCAGTTTGATTTTTAATTAATTTCTCTCTCTTTTTTTGAGACAGGGTTTCTTTATGTAGCCCTGGTTGTCTTAGAACTTGCTTTGTAGACCAGGCTGGCCATGAACTCAGTGATCTGCCTGCCTCTGCCTCCTGAGTGCTGAGATTAAAGGTGTGTGCCTCCATGCCTGGTTTGAGTATATTTCTCATTTAAAGGAAACTTAATTATGTAAGTGCTTGTAAAAAGATTAACTGCCATTTAGCATTTTATGATTGTCCACTCAC